>NC_048283.1:16567281-16829781 GCF_009762535.1 Notolabrus celidotus
CAAAATAACGCCTGCCGAGCAGAACTGGGACTTTTCCCATTTGTGTTAAACTTTTAGAAACGGGCAATCAAATTTGGACACATCTAAATTTAAGCCCAAAAGACTCACTTCAATATAAAGCACTAAAAACCCAAGAGCTGAACCCTGAAAACTGTCCCCTTAGTCAGCTGGTGAGGAAGCTAATCAGCCAGACTCCAGTCAGCACTGATCCAAAACACAACCAAATGAAACTCATCATGAAGCACTCCAAAGATCTGTATTTAGAACACTGGAGAAACCAAACAAAGACCCAAAGTAGAATGAATTGTTATTTGACCCTAAACCGTGGTTATAAATTATCTGAATATCTGTACAGTGTCAGAGATACAAAACAAATATGTATCCTGACCAAATACATGCTGAGTGACCACCAGCTAGCTGTAGAGACAGGGAAACACAGGCAGACATGGCTGCCCAGAGAGGAGCATCTATGTGCTCACTGCTCTACAGTGGACATAGAGACAGAGATGCACTTTCTCCTCCACTGCAGCAAGTTCTCTTTACTAAGAGATTCCCACTACAGGGAAATTACTAAAATGGTACCAAACTTCCCAACATTAACCCCAGAAGAGAAACTGTCAGTTCTCCTGGGGGAAGGGTCAGCAGCTCCTGTTTGTGCTAAATATGTGTCGGCCTGTCACGCACCATCCCATAATATTTGGTTTTAGGTGAAGGTTTTATGAGCATACCACATCAAGTGAGGACATTGAGATATGCTGTATGGGTGACACCATTCTTTCAATGTGTATAAAATATGTAATGAATATATATGTAATGTAATGTATGTGTATGAATTTTATGTGCTTTGGCAACAACATGTCTTTGTTCATGTCAATAAAGCAAATTGAATTGAAATTGAATTGGCAGAACCAAAGGGTAGAACGCCTGCTAAATAGTCTACAGAGGCGTCACCAGGAATTCTGCTCCCCCTGAAAAGATATCTCAGTGGGACCCATCACCACAGCCAACCCTACAAAATATAACATTGCTGCTATAATACTGGTTTATTTGCATTAAACAAAAATATATGCTTAAAACTATCCTGGTTTAACTGACTCAAATCTGCTACATATCAATATTATTATTATTTTTATTTCTCCAAATGTAACTGCACAATATTGATCTTCAGACTGTCCACCTCTTTAAACAAGATTATTTGAAGCCAAGTGACTTGTTGATTAACAATAATGGGGCATTATTTGGTATAATCAAACTCATGAAGTAAAATAAAAACCTACAGTTTACTTTCAATCAGATTCAGCCACACTTGATGCTATGAAAATATGACAATTCCCCACTTTAGGCATGAGATGGACATCTCACAGAGCAGATCAATCTAGTCGACCGGGAGAGACTCCCCTTTTTTCCAGAAAGGAATTCTAAATGTTTGTTTATTTATTCAGACAATTTTAGTTATCTTATTGCAGTTATAACAAAACAAAAGAAAAGCGTAGTAGAAAACACATTTGATTTCAGGCCCATGAAAGGCCCCCCTCCCCACTTGGGCCCTAGGTAGTCAGTCACACTTTTCCCCCCACTATGATGTTCAAAGTTTTTACAGTTTTACATACATATAGAAAAACATATGAACCACATCCTTTAGATTCAATGACAACTATTATTATGATTTTATTTAAATTCCTAAATATGCTAGGAATCTTACACATTTGTAAAGTCACTAATTGGAAACATTTTTTAAGATAGCTTGAGTGCTTGGTCTTCTTGGAATCTAATTGATCTGAAAATATCAAACAAGATAAATCATGGTTTGTTGTTCATCTGAACTGACACTTGCCCCAGATTTTAAAAAACAGAATGGATTCAAACACACTGAAATTTTGAGTTTGTGGTTGGAATTTAAGAGACTGAATAGGACACGATGGTTACACTGAGTTGTTCCAATTGTTTAAAGCTGCATTGATACCATCATTCTTAATCTATGGTTCCTCACTAGGGGGAGGTAGAGACTCGTGCTAATGAACTGTTAACTTTCACCAGAGGGTTTCTAATTGGTAGGCAACAATATGCAGTTTAAGCGTCGTAAGCCTCACATAATATCTCCTTAGTTAGAGAACCCCAGAGAGCTGGAGATCATCTAGACGTTTGGATTATTATGTCTTTAATAATTTAATATGTCTATATTACACTAAGTTGACCTTTTTTTATACTCAACTCACAAGAGAAAGAGACATTTCCACAGAGCAAAAGCATATTGTTCCACTCCATTCAGTCTATTTGATTAACAAATTCCTTTCCCCACAGCATTGAACAGATGTCTGGTGTCTTTTTTTCTCTGTAGTCTTTCAGGTTTCACCAGGGGGCAGGGCAGCAGAGGTATATTCAGGTTGTCCGACTCAACATAGATGTAGTTCAACTGGTTTAATCAGTGGAGCCATTTCTTTAGGAATCACATTCACATATCAAAGATCATTTACTTGTCAAGGATGTAGTCACAAGCTCCAGTCAGTGTTAAACACAGTGTAAAAAAATATTAAATTAAACTTCAAAATGATATGCAACAAGACTTCACTCCCCCATGTATATGCAATTTGATGTACATTCCGTTTTTTGAATAAAGTTTCATTACTTATCATGAACAAAATGCACTCACACCACATCAGTAATTAATTAAAATATCCCCATGCCTGTTGAGTAATCCAGAATTGGCTTTATTTTACAGATGCAGAGATTCCACACAGCTTCCTGGAAAAAATCAGAAAGGAGAAAAAAAATTACTTTAGAGCCCTAATGTTCTCTCAACCATAAATATTATCTCTCTCAATAGGGTAATGGTAGTGGTAAGTTTATATCGTTACAAATTCAAGGCCTTGGGCTCTCTGATGTCCTGATTGTTTGAGCTAAATCATTGCTCTTTTTCTGATTCTGCTATCTTACCGTGCTTCCTCCTTGGTTGTATCTGCAAAGGCACAAATAGCTTTGTCTCTATCCAGGATTTGTTGTTTCAAGCTCTGAATTTCCACCTCAGCCTTCTTTTTAGAGTCCTCGTGGCCAGCTGGGGAAATGACAGAGCAAAACAGAGAAGAACATGTGAATAAAATGGGATTTCAATGTTTATCACAGTGTGTTGATTGTTGAGGTTTGTTTAAAAAGCAGCTTCAAGTTCAGCAAATATCTGTTTTTATCTTTAGAGGACAGGATAAGCAGTACTCAAATCAGTGACTTAAACTTCATAACTTGCTAACATGTTATTATGTGTTTGTGTGTGTGTGTGTGTGTGTGTGTGTGTGTGTGTGTGTGTGTGTGTGTGTGTGTGTGTGTGTGTGTGTGTGTGTGTGTGTGTGTATGTGCATGTGTGTACATATGTATATGTGTATATGTGTATGAAAAAGGGTTGGGATTATATTTATTATTATTATTATTGTTTACTTTCTGTGAAGCACTTTGTAACTCTGTTTAGAAAAGTGCAATAAAGTTTATTATTAAACCAAGGCCAGTCTGCTTGTGCCTATAGCACTAGTGTGTCACATCTAGTCACATTACTTGCAAATGTCAGTTTAAATTGAATAAAACACATCAAAATAAATAAATCCTCCGACAAATAAAAGCTAAAAGGAAGTCTGATGTATTAAGCTAGATTCACATTATGGGTCCTCACACATTATATATAAGTTTTGGAAGGGCCAATAATAATAGGCCTACAGAATCACACTGAAATGTCTGCGCAGAGTTGATAAACAGAAGAAAAGACACATACAAGACAACAAGAAAACAGCCTTACCTTTGAGTTCGGAAACAACCTTTGTCAGGTCTATCTTCTTCTTCACAATATCTGTCTAAAAGGACAAAGGTGAATGTATTTGTCGGCAGGGAATTAAAGGTAGGATCACCAGAGAAATGTTTTTTGTATTTGGAAGAGGAAGAGGAAGTTGATCCCATGATGCCAAGATCGAGCACTAGATAATGTGTGCATGCTGAAAAGCAACACTTTTATGGAACTTATTACTTTTTAGGGTTCTGGCTTTGCAGCAGTGAAGAGATAAGCACAATTATAAAATGTGAGTGTCTTGCCTTCTCGTTGTTACAGGTCTGCAGACTTTGACCGAAATTGTTCGTTGCCAATATTAAATCTTCCTTCTTCTTCTTCAGCTCTTCCATCTTTCCGTTGACGTCTTTCATTGATTGTTTCAGCGTCTTTAGTTTAGTCTTCACCTCGAGGATGGCTTCTTCTTTCCTCTTGACCTCCTCTGAGTTTTCCACCACGCGGAGTTTCGCATTACGCATTTGAAGCTCCTGGTGCACGGCCTGGAAAATAATGACGACCATGACGACCAAACTCACAATGGCCAACACACCAGCGATCTTCATTTTGAGATACTGAAGGAAAGTGGGGATCTAAACGTGGAGAGAAGCTGTGCACGGTCACTTGTTGCTCATTCCGGGTGTCTGTCCAACCGCGCACGTTTGCCCCTCTCCAGCTCCGTTCCCTCTGCGGAGTGTTAGCGATGTTCTTGTAACCTACTCTACCTGCTCTACCTGCTCAACAAGCAGGGCGTTCCCACCCACCTGTTGGCTCCGGAGACTACATCCTCGTCTCCAGGAGACACGTAAACACTTCACCCGGATTTAAGTCATGCTCGCAAATGTCACCGAAACCTTTGGTCTGTTTCTTGTTACACGTTGTTAAAATTTGGGCCGAACATGTGCTCTTTCAGTTTGACTATGTTCTGACAACAGTTTTTCAACTTCCTCATTTCCTGTTATAATAAATTGATACTTGATTTGCATGTTTTTTTGTTTTTTTCTACATAGCTGATGTGACTTTTTATACCACAAATGTATATTAAACGTTGTCTTATTACCCTGATCACGTTCTTGCAAAATCCACAAGACAGAGGTGGGTTAAAACAAAGAGCAACATTGTATATTTTTAACATAAATCTAGCCAACTCTGTGTTTTTGTGCTATGATCCTCAATTATGTAGGCTATAGTTGACATCATCCTAATATCTCAGATTGATAATTGAGGATCATAGCACAAAAACACAAAGAGTTCACTCTGTTGTTGAGTTTTTTCGGCTTACTTTGGCAATACTTTATATACATGACTTATATTTTAACCTTTTTCTTTGAGGAGAAGCAGTATCCACTAATGAAAATAGCCTAACATTATTATGAGGCTGGTCAGACTCTATAGCTAATAATTTATATGCTTATTTTTTACCTCTTTCATTTTCATTTTCATTTTAATTGCTAATAACTTTTTAATAATTGATATTTTATTGGCTCTTGTTTGCTTTATATTTTTTTGCACTGTCTACTTTGTTATTGTGACACTTGCATTTCCCCATTGTGGGACGAGTAAAGGACTCTCTTATCTTATCATATCTTTAGAATGTAACCTAATATTCATATAGACTAGTCAACAGGTCAAAAAATGTTGAGTTGTAAGCCTAGTGTTCAAAACAGCTAGGCCTAGATAAAAGCTTAGCATGTAGTTACTTTTGCTTTTTACAGTTCCAGCTTGTACTCTGTCATTACACAAAAATCAATGTCTTATAATACCAAGTTAGATTTGACTGATGTATAGGGTAATCTAGTTTAAAGATGAGGATAAAGGGGCTGCCTGTCTCTGCAGGTGTCATGCAGGAAGAGGGCGTGTTTCCACTAACAGACCAGGAGAATGCTGCAGCTCAGACCTGACTGACACACATGAATCAATGTTCAATCCAGAGGCACAGGTGAGGCAGCCTGCTTCCTTGATTGACTTTGAGTTCAGCAAACACAGTGTAACCAGGGGAGAGTCGTGAAGCTCCTTTGTGTTCAGCCTGTGACCTGCTGACTCTGATTCCTACATGGAAGCAAAGGAAACCGTGCTGTGACACCTGTACGAAGAATTATAATTATTATACGCCTGGACAAATTATCGACCACTAAGAGGGTTCACGGGTCCTGTAAAAGCATGAAGGTGCAACTGCTCCTGCCGCTGGCTGCAGCCGTATCTGTCATTACGGTGGGGTTGATGCAAATGCGGAAAAAGGATAGCGCCAAGGAGGAGAGAAGGAACAGGTTTCAGGAGATCAAACTGCGGGTGACCTACGATGTGCTGAGAGAGTACCAGAACGACAAGACAGCGAAGCAGCACGAGCTTGAGACTGCTGAAACAGACAGCAAAACACTGGAGGGAGAAGTAAACCAGCTCCAGTCAAAAGCAGACGTAGCTAAGGGAGAGTCGGACACCTGTCTCACCAGCAAGGTTAGTGAATATTACAGAGGAAGACAATGTTAAAGTTAAGTTTGATTTAGTAATATATTGAGATTGTTCCAGCTAAAAGGTGCCTATCAGGGGATGAATTTGACCTATTTAGTCATTTAAAAATAATCACTTTATTTTAATAGTCTGTCTGACTGAAGCCACTCAATTGTTCGCACTGAAATCTCTTCCTGACTCGACGCGTCACGTCAGCAGTGAGCGAAAGATGTAACATAAACCTGTTCCACCTGGCTATGAGCCATCAGCACCTGCAAGAAATGCAGGCTCGCCCTGCATTTCCAGAATAGGACTATTATGCCTACTGTATGCCACGTATAAACGTCATTGATCATATAAATGTATGATAATACATGAATTTAGCTGCCATGTTATATGGCTACAGCCACCTCTTTGACGTCCTGTGCCTATCTCCTTTATAATAATCAACCACTCAATTCCAAAGAACTACAGGCAGGGCCTATCAGTGCTATTCAAATTTTTTTTTTAAAAAGAGCAAAACAGCTTTCTTATTAATACATAATATAATCAATCACATCCTGCCACAGTGCCACAAAAATTGTTTTTGTTTTTAAAGTTATTTATAAATAATACATTTTACCCATTTTAGCAAAAAATATCAACAAAAATAGTAGCTCTACTTGAAATAAAACCTTGAAAATTGAAAATGTATTGAGTTTTCTGCCTTTCTTTTTGACAGTTGACTCCTATGTTTAGGTTCAGTGAGCAGTTAATTGTTAAAAGCATCAGTTGTAGTAGGTTAATTCATAACAACACAGGAAACGAGTCTTTGGCACCTATATTTTGGGGGTTGCGGGCTAATTTGCAGTAGCACAGGGAAAAGAGCCACATAGGTAGAATAGTTTTCTGCAGACCAATTACATGAATTACCTTGGGCTTTCAGCCACTACAAATCTAACAGACAGACAGGCAGACAGACAGACAGACAGACAGACAGACAGACAGACAGACAGACACACACACACACACACACACACACACACACACACACACACACACACACACACACACACACACAAACATCAACCTGTGTGTCTGCTTGGTAAATATTGTATTCTGCTTGAATTCATGCACCTTCAGGAGCAGCGCTTCTAATTTCATTGTACACCTGACAATGACAAATAAAGGCTTTTCTATTCTGCTTATAGCCTCACTTAAAAATAAAATTGATTGATTATGTAAAGTGAGTAACTTACGTAAATTCAATGTCAAAGCTAATATGTGGAGATCATTCTACTTTGATGACAGACATATTCAAATGTAAAGAAGACAAAAGTTTCTGCATCAAAGTCAGTTGTTTATATATCTGTTATCACATACTAATGTCTTTGTGAAGATTTATCTAAAAAACATTATTTGTGTTGGTGAATTTTTGTTTTCCACTTGCAGACATCTGAAAAGGACGTTCTGAATTTGGTCGAGAAAGAACTGAGTGATGTCAAAGGTAACTGCTCATTTAAGAGCCATGTGGCTGAAAGTGGTTCAATATCCGTTAGCTGATGATGAATTAGATTTTCCCTCTTTGAATGTGTATGTATTTATATCTAACCTATACTAGATACCTAACCCTGGTTTTCATTTGTTGAATTCAACATGTCATCTGATTAAACTTACAGCTTCCACAGAGAAGGAAAGAATCAACTGGCTGACTGAGAGTGAAACTCTGCAAAAGCAACTAGCAGACCGGAGTGCAGTATGTAACTTTTTGAAACCAGAAGCTGAAGCAGCGAGGTAGGGTTACTACTTTACAGTAATTATGAGCAAACTCATACATTCACGATAAGAGATATAAGCATTCACACTGTTGTGGGACTTCCTCTTCAGAAAACTGTGTGGGGGTGAAGCTAAACCAGAAGAAGCAAAGGCAGAAGCCCCTAAACCAGAAGAGGCTAAAGCAGAGGCCCCGAAACCAGAAGAGGCTAAAGCAGAGGCCCCTAAACCAGAAGAGGCTAAAGCAGAGGCGCCTAAACCAGAAGAGGCTAAAGCAGAGGCCCCTAAAGCAGAGGCCCCTAAAGCAGAGGCGCCTAAAGAGGAGGCCAAACCAGAAGAAGCTAAAGCAGAGGCCCCGAAACCAGAGGAGGCTAAAGCAGAGGCCCCTAAAGCAGAGGTCCCTAAACCAGAAGAGGCTAAAGCAGAGGCGCCTAAACCAGAAGAGGCTAAAGCAGAGGCCCCTAAAGCAGAGGTCCCTAAACCAGAAGAGGCTAAAGCAGAGGCGCCTAAACCAGAAGAGGCTAAAGCAGAGGCTCCTAAAGTAGAGGCTAAAGCAGAGGAGCCTAAACCAGAAGAGGCTAAAGCAGAGGCTCCTAAAGTAGAGGCTAAAGCAGAGGCGCCTAAGAAAAGATGAAGTACTACAACATATGTGTCCCACTTTGCAAAACTTAATTTGTAAAAACAAAAAAAAATTTGGTACACTACCAGGGTCCAACACTTTTACTTGGTCGATGTCACGTGTTACATGCACTGTAGGAGCCATAAAAAGTAGTGCTCTGCATATTTTGCTGTTGTTGTATCAAATATTTCATTGCAATTTGTTATTTATACTTATGCTGAAAATGAAAAAGACCAAAGATACATTTTGATGTGGGTTGCATGTTTTTTGTTTGCTTTTATGTGTGTATACATGTTGGTATACAGTGCTTTATAACAAAAAACGTTGTGTCCCGATGCAAATACTTTGTGCTTGACAGGATCTGGACTTCATCCGCATTGGTTGTGCAAATCAATAATCATAGTCCAACGGGGAAGTTTGTCTGCCATATCAGTAAGGTTTATGGGACTAATAAAACAAGAACAGAGCTGTGAATCAACTTTATTTTAAAAGAACGAGCAGCATGTGGCACAACGTGCACAACATTTAGCGCATAATGTACTTTAATGTTAAACTCAAATAAAGAATCTTTTCCAGTTACATGAACAGTAATGAGTATTCAATATGCATATACATCTCTGCATTTATCAGCAGAATGCACTCAAAGAATCAAAAGTATATAGACTCTTTATACAAGATATGCCCATTTAATTTACAATGCAAGTAAAATACACATGTTAACTGTGTTTTCATGTAGCCACATCAATAGATAATGTATCTCTTAGGTGTATTATCAGCATAATGAAAAAAGTTTACAAGCTTTTTCTTGAAATGCCATGTACAGAGGCTGTTGTCTACAATTCCAACCTGCAGCTCTTTGCTGAATGTCATTCCCCCCCCCCCCCCCCCCCCCCCTCTCTCTCTCTCTCTCTCTCTCTCTCTCTCTCTCTCTCTCTCTCTCTCTCTCTCTCTCTCTCTCTCTCTCTCTCTCTCTCTCTCTCTCTCTCTCTCTCTCTCTCTCTCTGCCATTTTCCTACTCTATTAATTGTCTCATCCTCTCAGTTAAGTCATGATCACATTTCTACGCTATGACCAAGACACTTTTCATATTCTGTCTGGCAACCAAATTCAATACAACATACTTTTGTGTGTTTTCCCCTTCAGATCACATCTACACATTGGGATGGACTTGGTCATCTCCATAGATGTCTATCTAAAGATATTTATGGAAATACAAAATTTCCAACACACATTATATGAAGCTAAACTAATGTTTCATTAAAATGCAGTATAATTGCGAAACAACTTAACTATCAACAGTTGAAAAGCTCTGCATTAAAAAAAATATAATCTGCACCTCATGCTTGGATATTTCAAATATCTAATGTGTGATTTAGTATAAGGTCAGGTCTGCTGCAGCAGGTCCCCAGACTCTCTTCATCTTCCCTTCACTGTTCGAACCAACAGCGGCACCTGAGAGTTCTTGTTCACCTGCAAAATGTCACCAAGATGTCCTTGCGTCACAAAGTCCCCCTTTTGTAACCCTCTGGAATCCATAATAAAATCCTAGACCTTTCTAAAAAAAACTGACCAACCAAGAGGCTGGAATGAACATCAATGGAAGGTCATGAGTGGTTTTTGAGGGTATAGTATGTCTTTGTACTCATGTCATTTTTCCTTCAGAATGGTTATTAACAATTGCAAAATAATACAGTCATTGTCAGTGTTGAAGAATGCCAAACATTACACTGAGAACAAAAATCAGGATGTATGTTCTAAATAGACACATTGTAGGTTATCTGAACCTGCTTACCCGGATCCTGGTTGCACAGATACTGATTACTGCACACTATTGAGTTATGTGTTAAAGAGTCACAGAGGGCACAATTCTTCAGAACTCACCAAGCATGTGAAGTCGTTTCATTGTTTACAAATGCAAAAATAATGTGCACCAACCCTTTAAAAAGACTCACCCTATCCATAGATTAATATTTGACTTAATATTGTGAGGTCAGTTTATTGACTGCGTTGAAGGAAACAACTGGGAATGCAAATAAGGGGTCAGTTTGAATGAGGAAGGACACATTTTTTTTGTCTCTGTTAGATAACTCCTCTACCTCCAATGTCGAAAAACCCAAAGATAGGTATTGAAAACTGTTGTTAACCTTGTTAGCCTTTCTTTTCCTTAGTGACCGTGCCTCAGGATATGTCTGTGTCTGCTTCCCTGTGGCTGTCTGTCTGTGTGTGCGTGTGTGTGTATGTGTTGGGAGAGAGATAGAGAGCAGAAACAACGAGCGAAAAACTGAAAGACTGACCAATCAGAGATCCTGGAGCCTTTTCTGTCACTGCCTGTAAACTTCACCCTGTTATCCTGCTGAAGCTCCGGCCATATGATCAGTGTCGTTGCTCAGCCTAAAGCGTCATCATTTTTTTCCTACTGGATAATGATTTCCCCTTGATGTAATGTTAAATGTATTATTTATATTTGTTGTGTTATAATTTCAGCTTGAACATTCAAAAGTGACACAGCATTTGATGAGAAAGGCTGAAAAGTACATCTATGCTTGGGTATGCTGTGCAAATCATGGGATAAGGCTGATGCAGTAGCTTTTTGTAGTGCTCAATGCAGATATGTAGGGAAATTACACACAATACAAACCATGAAAAACTATGTTAACCTTTTTCTGTTGTTCTATGGTGACATAAGGATCCTATGTGTGCACTTGTATCACTACCCTATTATCAAATTATCTTTATCTAATTAGAGCAGTTATTTGTTAACAGTCAAAAATGTCAGGAGATGAGGGAAAACAAATAGACGGATACTTGAAAGCACATACACGAGACAATCCCTGCTCTCACTGATGGAACATTTTCATCAAAGGTGAAACTGTAAAGTTTTCAAGTTAGTTTCTAATTGACTATTTTATCAGGTTATAGTGTGTTTTTTTCAATTGAACTTGTTCATTAAAAACTGTTTCCTACATTAGCACCTAAGGTTCCCTATGATTAACGGATTTGGAGTAATTACTTGGCTTTATCTTGATTTTGCCAGAAGTAAAATTGGTCTGATTAAATTAATAATGTGTTATAGTGCTACATTCCTAAAAGCAGCCACAAGTTAGAAAAAAAATATGCTAAATTGATTGATGTGACAGCTCAACAGATTTGCCTGAACTCTAACAACATTATTAGTTAAACAAAACTGAAAATAAGATTTTATTTTTAACCTTTTATATGAAAGTAGAATATAACATTTAATTTGAAACATGGACTGAATCAGGGATACATACCTGTGTATTTAGAGGATTCAATTATACTTTTAAAAATACATTAAAGTGGAGAATTAGATGAAATATGAAGTCTTTTTCTCTAAACAACATGAAGTTTCTTTTTTAATAATTTTTCAGCTTACCCTGGCATCTCTCAGTTGTTACCCACACTGTCCTCCATCTGTTGGAGATCAAAATACTCCCCCCAGGCTCACAGTTAGGCAATCAGAGGACTATCATTCCGCCCCAATAGGCTCACAAGGTCAGCGTCAGACTGGGAGAGGATACAGAGACAGAATAGGGGGACATTCAGTGGTCACTAACGAGGACTGTTGTTTATGAAATGTTCTTTCTAAGCTGATGTACGAAAAAAGGGATTTTAACTGGCAATAAAAGGCACCTTTGTGTGAGACAATGGATTCAATGTGACTGATGTTGTTTTGTTAGCATTTCTTAAACAAATACTGTGGGTCACACATTGTATTCAGAATACATAATTACAGCATACTTCTTTCAAAGATACCAGTTCTACACCTGCATGTGGCCTATAAAAACAAAAGTCATGACTCACCTACAGGTGAAGTGTCATATTCTTCATCAGCCATCATATCTGACACAGGATGAGATGTCAACACATGTGAAAGTCCCACACTCCCCCTCTATAAGCAGAATGGCGTGATAATACAATCACCAGTCATCTTAACAACCAGAGGTCATCCTGACAGCCAGAGGCCACCCTGACTACAGAAACATACAAGCCGCTCAAAGTGTTATTGTCATTTAAATTCCCCATAGAAATGAATGTATGATTTCCTGATGAAATAGTTATTTCCTTCAGTATTTGTTACTTTTCAGAATATTAAAGCTCAAGTAAGGAGTTTTCGGCTGGTAATGAAACACACTCAGATTCATATACACACCCTGTATGTCCTACAAAAGTTTTTTTTAAAAGACCATCAAGGAAAATATTGATTGTTTCCATACAGTTATGTTTAATGTCCACAACCACTGACACAGAGTGAGCACATAGGATTTCAACATTTAAATTTGGGCATAAACAGGTTGCAATCAGATCCGGTCATCTCAGATGTAACTTCAACCAGTTTTCAACTAGCAGTGTTACATGGCTGTAACATAAATGTGTCTTAAAACACACTTTTGTTTTTAAATTTCAGTAACTTGTTCATCTCAACATTGAAAGGACTAAAATAATTATTATGAAGACATTTTTTCAATTACATTTTCAAGTGACAGATGAAATCCTGTATATGCAAAGATATGACTTCGGCACTATCTTTTCATTCAAGAATCATAAAAACAGTCCTTTACAGCAAAAAGAAGGTCTAGAGACATTGTTAAGGGAGCAATTTTAAACCTTCTCCTCAGTAGAAGAAAAATAATACTGTACACGCTCAGGCAACAAGGCTGGCCAACTCCTACTATTAAGTCAGAGAAACCTGAAAAAGCTGTGGTTTCACTGATAAGTGTTGGATTGGCATGGCAATGTCTTGCATTCACTTCCAAGTCATGCATAAAAGTTTTGAATGGTAGTTGTGATACCGTGCTCACCTTCACAATCATCTTAGCTGCTATATTTATGAGATACAACTTGAAAATCACTGTTAATAGGCTTGTGAATGTGTGATGAATGTTGTGACTGAAGCCAATATCCTGAAAAAGTTTTGGTCTCAGCAAAGCCATTGGCTCGACATTTAGACATTGCAAAACTCAAAAATTTTAATTTTTACTGAACATTTTTCAAAAGTGGACAGAATTTTTTTAACGTTGTTGACATTAAATGAAAAAATGCTGAGTCAGAGGTCAGAAAGGCCTTCTTCACGGCAGAGATTGTCATTTAGTGATTCATTTACATGTAAAAGACTTGAGATGAAGGTTAAAAAAAAACAAAAATAAACGCAATTTACACACGAATCATACAAATTTTTACGAAGAAAAACTACAAACCTCTTTGTCAACAGGGGGCCCCAAAATCAACACAAACAGAAAGTTTCTCACAGAATCATTCTTAATTGTGTCCACAAGCTTCACTAGTTAAACTTAACACAATCCTTATCAATACAATATCTGAAGACTTATTTAAATCCATGTATTCAAAAACTTTTTTGTACATAGTTATCACGAAAATGAATCATTGACTGTTTAATGATTACCTGCAGTAATGTACTAATTTAAAATGTGATGTGATGTTTTAATAGTGACTTGCTGGGACTGCAGATGTAAATAAGCATTGAGCTAACACAATACATTAAACGGTAACATGTATGTTCAATATTGGATATGGTCTATTTATACATAAAACAAATTAAGTCAAATTGAATTCTATTTCTGTCCTTTAATATGATTGAAATGTTAAATAATCTTTACAACTCAAAAAATGAGAGGGAATGTGTTTTTTTAAATGAAAAACTTAGTCGTCTAATGTTCACTTTCACAGACCTTATGTAAAGCTTCCTGAACATATATGTGATTGCTGAACCTGACCCTCCTGAGATACAAACTTGCAAGTTATTTCAGCCAGACTATTGTTGTAATAAAACTTTAAAATTAAATCTTCTCCATTCATTCATTCCTTTCAAATTGTGTATTATTAGCAGGATACAACTGTTGGTGTGTCCATCTAGTGTCCACCCTTGTCCTCCCTACAGGCGATAACTGAATGTTATTTGACTTTTGCATCTGTGAATGCATGAGTGTGTGTGAGAGGGAGGGGGTGGGGGCTCACAGCAGGATGAACATCACATTTATTGATCAGGCTAATGTAGGGAGGAAAGGCTGCAGGCCACAGCAGCTAATCAATATACCTCTAATTACATGTTGCAACGTGTGAATGTGTGTGTGTGTTAGTGAAAAAGTGAGTGTAGGTGGTCCCCCCCAAACTCACAGGGTTGTGTATATAAATACCGTCCTGCTGAGATTCTCACACACAGATCGTAGCTCACACACACATGTTAAAGTTGAATCCCTTTTTTTAGGCTTGAGCCTTTTTTTTTTACTGAGACTTTTAATGACAGGACAACGTGAAGCTGTGTGCTGATAGAAGAAGCTGGTAAGTATTTTATGTTTGAGTTTGTAGAGGATTTCTTGCTGTAAATCTTGCCTCTCCTTTTCCTGCTTTTTTGTCGTCCCATGTGTCCCATCTACCCTGTCCTCCCTGAAGCAAACTGAGTCACTGATAGGTGATCTCAAATGCAAACAGGATCTCTGATTCCTTCCTTCAGGGCCTTTCCTCTGTCCATAATTCCTGAGTTGTGTTGAACAGGTTGATGTCAATGTTTTGTTGTGAAATAATACACTTTCTATGCATCCTATTGTATTACATGTGGCCTATACAGAGACTGAAACAATCTGACTGACACTGCCATGCTGACACTGTATTAATCTGAGTGCTTCCCTTGTTCACTGCGTTGTTTGTCTTATCTACTTCAGGCTTTTCCAGTCTTCCTAGGCTCTGACTGGCTGGAGGCTGTGTGATATGTTTGATATTCGGTTGTTCTTATGCTTTATCCTGTCAACTAAATATCAGACATATTCCTACAGAGTCTGGCATTTACGTCTCTTTCTCGTTGAAGTCAGAAGTTCAGGTAAATGGTTTTATAGTTCAAGTTTTCACTATTTGTGTAACTGTCCATTGTTTAGTTTGGTACAATATCAGTGTCATTTTCTCTCATTCCTTCAGTTAATCGCACCCCCTGTAAGCATAACTTATTAACTTTGTGTAGATGTGTTTGCTGTAAAATAAAAATAATGCATTGTGCTAACTTCAAATAGATGGAAAATGATAGTTTATCTACTTATTTAATAATACCAAGCATAAAACACTGATGATGATGATGTGTTAAATGTAAAGGTCTTTGATGCTCTAAATAAAAATGCAAACAAAAATGATCCGGAATACCTTGCTTCACTGTTTACTTTCTCCTTTCTTTCTTTCTTTACTTTAAACACACCCACACCCACATGTACAATAATACTTTTATCAGTGCTGACAGCCCAGGCAGCAGGATTTATTTCTGTTATAGCTAAGCAAGAACATCCTGCTCATTGAGCAAACAGGCTTTACTAGCTGCATGCAGTTTTATAGTATCAGTGATCTTTACAAAGCCAAACAAGATAATAGCTGTTGTCTTCCAGAGCAGAGAGAAGCATAAGCTCCTTTTGACCTTTTTTCCATACTCAGTAGGAAAGTAAAGTTGATTTAGGAGATTTTTTTCCATATGTGAGTTTGTCCATCAAAACTTAAAAATCAACTCTGATTGTATATTAATATATCTGAATCTTTTTTTATATATTCTTTATTATTATTATTATTATTATTATTATTATTATTATTATTATTATTATTATTATTATTATTATTATTTATTTATGTTTTATTATTATTATTATTATTATTATTATTAATATTATTATTATTATTATTATTAATATTATTATTATTATTATCATTATTATTATTATTATTATTATTATTATTATTATTATTATTATTATTATTATTATTATTATTATTGGAAAACATAATTAATCTATGTCACTCTTATGCCTATGCACTTTGTCTTTGCCTCTAAAGCCTAAAGTGACATCCCCAATACACTAGCGTGTTTTCAGGTAATGATTACGTAGTTCTGTATGATCTTGGTTTCTCTAACTTGTTTACCTGGTACTGCTTGTTTCTTTGTTTGTCTACCCCTAACTAATGTCGGTATGAATGGGAGGTGTGTGTGAAGGGATCAATGTTCTGGGGTGGGTGGGATCTCAGTGGTGTTTTTTGTTAGTGTGTTTTGTAACGTCAGTCACAGAACTCTGTTCCTACTGTTAAGTGTCACAGAACCTACTGTGTACTTGTCTGTGCATAAAAAAACAATAAAGAAACTTTGGAATAACTATTGGTTTGACATTAAGGGAACATGCTTTCGTGCTTTTGTCTAATAAAAGAACCTCCTTGTCACTTACTGCATTCTTCAAAGTTTATGATATTATTTAACAGTTATATCTCCTACAGATGTAACACCTTACGTACAGAAGAAGTAGTGCAGAGGCACTGGCTGGAAAATCTGAGGCCCCGATGTGTATAAATGATATGCTTTCTTATCAAATGAGTGACTATGTGAGAGTTCACCCAATACAAATGCAGCCGAAAGTAGAGTACCAATAGATAGCACATTCAGTTACCCTGCAGATTTAAATTCTTAAATCAACACCAGGCCACTGTTGTGCCAAATTGTTTCAAACTATTCTGCCTATAGTTATACAACTGAACAGGCCCCATTAAACATAAGCCATCACTAAAGTGCAGCACACAGATCTGAGAAATCAGGACAATGTGTTTATTGCAACACTAGAGGGCGTCTGACCCCAAGTAGGATATTGTAGCACCTCTGATCTGTAGTAAAATTGAAGGTCTACATTTAGGTTTGGTTCTAAACTTCTATGCTTCTATGAAAATGTGTCTTAAGTTTGTTGTCACTGATATGTGTGTTTGTGCATCTTGTCTTACTAATGTTTTGGGGACAATATTATATAAAACAGTCACACTGTGTGGAGACTCATCTGCATTGTGATGACAAATTGCAAACATGGTCCTCATAATGTAAGTCATCAGTGTTTCTGGCTGAAGACTTGCTTTTTCTCAAGATAAGGGTTATAGTTGGGCAAGAAAATATCATGATAGGGGTTACGGTTGGGTGAAGTCTCTAGAGAATCTAAGAAAATCTTTGTAATGTCCACTGAAGAGATGCAAACAAGATGGTGTGTGCATGTGTCTGTTTGTGTGTGCACATTAGGGCATGTTGTCCACATCAGTAAATGTTATCAGAGGACCCAGGATGGTTTGGTTAAACAAATCATAGCAACAAAAGATAAAACACTGAAACCAATCCCCCAACAATAAAACAACCTCAAATTTAACAAAACCTTCAAATCCCTCCTGAACATAAAATATCACTCAAGAACAAACCCTGACAAAAAAAAGTAAATAAACTGATGTTCATTGAATTGTGTACAACCATATTAACTGTCATAAATTCTGCTTAATGGTTCATTAACAGCATTATATGAAATTTAATTAAGCAACTTATGTGCATCAGTGAATACAATCTTTAGTCGTGACGAACATACAAATCACATTTAATCAAGCACTTGATGTTCAAGCCAGCGTTTGCTCTGCTTCTCTACCCTATTTGCTTTATTTCAGCAAGTAGGTAACCCTTCACAACTGGAAATGTAGAGTAAATATTGTATTTTTTCTTTATGTGTGTTATTTATGTGTTCTTGTGTCATTGTGGTTATTTTTGAAGGAGCAGGTAACATATGAAGCAATGATGTCAAAGACAAATTTCCCTACAGGGACAATAAAGTACATCGTATCGTATCGTATCATATCGTATCGTAAGTCCAGTTATATAATTTAAATAGTTAAAAAATAAATTACACTTTAAAATGAAACCATTCACACTTTCAACATTTTACTTTTTATACTCATAAAAATTTGAAGACTGTTCTGTGATCTTACTTAAGATTTTCCATTCCAGGGGTGTTGTTTCATTACAGTTGCTGGAACAGGTGCCCAATGTACGGTCTTCATCACACTGGTCATAGGATCAATTGCTGGTCCTGGCAATATTTGAAACACATCATCCGCCTCTCTTCTCCCTACATTCCCTGCACCTCTCAAGCAGTCCTGGCAAAACAAAGGCTAAAAAAGCCCCCCCCCAAAAAAATAGTCAAAGAATTAAAAAACAGAATCTCTGACTTAAACTTGTCCTGTCTTATTTTAGACTGTAGGATTCTTACATTTAAATCTGTGTGTATGTTTCTTAAATGCTCAAAGTACACAAAATTATAAGATGTCAACTATTAAAACAAAACATTTTTTCTGGAAATAAGCTTTTAAACACCATGTTGATTAAATGTCTTACATCTTTTAGATGTGTCTGGATCATAGACTGTATAAAATATGGACGTAGTATCCGTGACGTCACCCATCTGTTCCTGGTCTGGATGTTGTGCAGGGGTCAAAGGTTGAAACTCGTAGACAAACGTGCAGCTCCTGTGAAGGACAATAGGCCAGGCTGGTTGTCGTGAGCATGGTGCCACTAGTGAGATCCACTGATAGGGTCAAAAAGCACACCATGAGGCAAATGTTATCTGAAAGAGTGCACACTGTATACTCTAGGGCTATTTCTGTGTGGCAGTGAAAGAGGGGAATGACGAACATTGTAATAATAATGCTTCCATGTGTGTCTTTAAACTGAATGCGTGTGCAGATATAGGATGGTAATTGATGAGTAGGTGGATGCAGGAGGGAGGGTGTGTGTGGACACAAAGTAATGACAGCAGAGATAAAGACGTTCAGTATAAATATCTGAGAACAGAGAAGGAGCATCAGACCAAAAGGAGCACTGAGGAGGAGACAAGGAGAGTTGAAAAGGGGGGAGACACGGGAAGAGTAAAAACGAGAGGGTGAATGAAAGCAAGAGGGACGAAGCAAAAAGAGCAGAAAGAGAATACGGCAGGGGAAGATTTTTTGTAATACAAACTGGAAACTCTGAAATAGGTAAGACTAGCAATCTGGAATTTCTCTCATTTTGTTATTTGGCTGTTTTTGTTTAACAAGTCCACTGCTTTTCACGTTTCATTTTTCAGAAATGACAGCAGGAGGGGTGCTTTTAGCTTTACTCTTGTTCCTGAGTGCCAGTGTGCCATGTTTCTCAGTGTACAACAGTGGCGAGTGTTTCTTCAACACAAAAGGTACAGCGAGTGTGTTTACAAATGCATGTATGGTTTGGTCAGCAAAATGTGGATACTG
Organism: Notolabrus celidotus; assembly: GCF_009762535.1. NCBI lineage: Eukaryota > Metazoa > Chordata > Actinopteri > Labriformes > Labridae > Notolabrus > Notolabrus celidotus. The sequence goes on from NC_048283.1 coordinate 16,586,979, forward strand.
ACACCCACCCCTGCAGTACTTTTTAAAAGCTTGACTCTTACTTGTGCTCCTTAATTTATACAGGAAGGGACTAAGGAGGAATGTCATAACAAATGAATGCATGTAATTTTCAGGGAGCTGTGAACACATGGGGAAGGTGTTTGATATAGGAGAGAGCTGGGTAACCAGTGACTGTTACCAGTGTGTCTGCATGGAGCCTTTTGGAGTAGGATGCTGTGAACAGTGAGTTTGATTTAAGCTGTAATCAACCCCAACATCATTTTCATGCTGGAGATATAACTCTAACTTTGGTCATCCTTTCAGCGGATCTCAACCTGTGGACTACCCTGATTGGTGCGAGATCATACGTAAACCTGACTCTTGTACGAGTGTTGCGGTGATGAGGGTCAATCATAAACTACCCTGCCTCTGGGGACGAGGCCGTCTTAGACCGGCCTCAGGACAGCCATGGAAGTCTGACAATGATCCTATGTTTTGAGTTCAGCAAATGATCCAAAAATAGCAATATTACTATGTGTTGTGTTCTCTTGAAATTGTACTGTTGATGTGTGTTATTGATGACTCTGTCATGGGTCTGATTTATTTATTGTTAATGCCTTAGGCTTGAATTAAAATGGCTAATGTTCTGTTTCCATATTTGTCAAATGTGTTATTTATCATTTATAACTGCTATAACAGTTTCATGTCTTCGTTGTCATTGAAAACTGGGAAATTCAACCTAAAAACAGAATAAAATATTGTGCTTCAGGGCATATTTGTCAGTATAATCAATGTATCGTAACATAAAGAAAAATGCAACACTATAACATCAAAACTAGACCACAAGATTGTCAGAGGTGACAGTTATTTCAAACATCAAATAAGGGAGTGGTGCAAAAGTATTTAAGTATTTCACTTTGTGAGCAACAGAGAAGTCCACACCTTCAGTTGGTTTCTCTGGGTTTTGTGTGAAGAGTGTTGTTGAGAGAGTGTGTGTGTTTTGTGGGTGTGTTGTGGAGAAATTGATGAGTATGTGGGTGCAGGGGGGAGGGTGTGTGTGGAGACAAAGATAATTAAAAATAGGTTTGATCTCTCAGGAAATTTTGTGCATTTGATTTTTTCCCAGCCAAGTGACTACACCATTTGTTTTGGGCCATTTCCTTAGCATGTCTACTTATTTGTAGTAGAATTAGTGGGTGGCAGAGGAGTTTTACACCTCCACTCCACCTTTTAGACCCCAAAGGCCTTACAATAGTGGCACAGTTTCTATAGTGTAACAATTAAATGCTGTATATTCAAATTTTACTCAAGTACATTTAAGAATGGATCCGTATAAAAAATATACTGCATCACAAAAATGTACAATACATCATCTGATTGTATTTTCTTATCATTGAACTCATTGTGCAAAGCTAACCAAAGCAAATATCAAATGTGACTGAGTAAAAGAAAAATATTTAACCATGAATTCTGGTAGAGTTGTAAGGAAGAGGATCAGAGCCACTGCAAAAACAAAATGAAGGTCCTCTATATTTTTTTTAGGTTTTTGTTCTGAGAAAAAAGTCAGAATTCTGACTTTAATTTCAGAATTCTGACTTTCTTCTCAGAACATAAAAAAACATTTAAAAAAAATATATAGGGCCTTTTTCAGTGGCCCTAATCCTCCTCCGTAGAGTTGAGATAAAGCAGCCAAAACTGGATAAACTCAAGTAGGGTACAACTACAATTTAAAATGTATATTTTTTTAGAGGAACTGAAGTACTTTTATTTTGAAGGGGGAGTCTGGCGCATTGTTTTGACGTCACACGGTCGCGCGCTGTGTCCACCTTGTTGATAGAAGTTGCAAATGGACCTCTGACATAAAACTGCTTTTTTCTGAGTCTCTGGGGACTTGATACGAAAAAAGACAGCAAAATGTGGATACTGACAGCCCTGCAGAGCGAAGGTAACTTTATTCCCTTTCTTGAATGAAACTTAAAGCTAGCTTCAAACTCAGTTAATGGGTTTCATTCGGTTTCGTTTCATTTTCATTTAATCTAAAATGTTTTTAAACTGTCTGCACATTCTGTTGCATATTCAATCATATTCATACTCTGTAAAAAATGCATCAGACATTAAAACAAGCAGTTTAAGACCATGTTTAACACTTTAAAATATTGTCTTTTCAGAGCACTGATTATTTCATTATTGATTTTGTCAATCCTCAGGGAGTATGTCTTCAACCATTCCTCTACATGACATTTTATCTAGTTAACCCTCCTGTTATGTTTGTTTCTCTGGAGCAGCAATAATGTTCCTGGGTCAATTTGACCCGGGGCATATTCATTTATCCAAAAGTGTGAGAACCCCAAAAAATCCCAATACACATTTTTTAAAATCTAATTTTTAACTCCATTACTAACCATTTAAATCAAGATTTGGTCCATTGGTGTTCTTTAATTCTCACAGATAATGGTTCAATGAGAATAACTCACTCATTTTTCATTAAAATTCATGTTAAAACTTTTTTAATGGATGTTGGAAATACCTAAATATGAATACAATAGTTTTACATGACATAGATTTTTGTTTATTTTATTTTAAATTTTGAATATTTTTATTTTTATGAAGTGATGTTGATACACTAACAGGACTCCTCTTCTGTCACATAGTGCCCAGATTTTTATGCTGTATTTAGCTGGTTTGGAAGGCATATATTGTCTAAAATAGACTTAAAAAAGGGTCAGTTTGACCCACAACATAAAAGGAAGGTCAATCAAAAATGTTCATATTATTTGTCAGCACTGGTCAGCTGCTGTATATGTTGAAACTGATTTATTGAAAGAGGATCGGCACACATAATAATATAATAATTATAAACTTCATTTATACAGCACTTTTCTTGACAAGGTTACAAAGTGCTTCATTAAAAAAAAGCAGAGAATTACAAAGCATAAAAAACGGTGCAAACGGGGGGAAGAAAAAAGACAGAAGCAAAACAAGACATCTGAATGCAGAGCAAATTCATGAATTAGGGGTGGAGAAATGCCTTCTTATATAAAAATGTTTTTAGTGTGGATTTAAAAGCAGTTAAGGTTGTGGACTGTCTAATCATCAGTGGCAGGGAGTTCCACAAACTTGGAGCTCTGATTGAAAAGGCCCGGTCACCTTTTGTTTTAAGGCGGGATCTTGGCACAACCAGCAGAAATGCATCCACAGACCCGAGGGGCCGCCCAGGCACATAGGGGGTTAAAAGGTCTCTTGAACAGCCCTTCACATCAGAATCATTTACATTTTTCATTTTTTCATGAAAGTATCTGAGGTTCAAAAACCACAGGTAGGTTGTCAGTTAATGATTTGATATTAGAGTAAAGATCTATAACATCCTCTTCTGTCACCCAACAACAGGTGAGACCCACTATCTTCTCTCCGGTAAAGAATATGTGGTGGGACGCAAGAACTGTGACATCCTCCTTCCCAGCGATCAGTCCATCAGCAGAGCTCATGCTCACCTCTCTGCTACAGACCAGGTGAGACAAGTACATTGAATGATAACAACAAAGAATTTTTCAAACTGTGTACAAGGCAAGGCAACTTTATTTGTATAGTGCATTTCATACACGAGGGCAACTCAATGTGCTTTACATTAAAACATTAAAAGCATTTGAAACATTCAGACAAGTATAAAAAACCTTAATTAAAATGACAAATATAATAAAACAGAAAAGAAAAAGATAATTAGAAATCCATTAAAAGTCATTTTAAAATTTGCATTTAAAGTGAGTTAAACTAAGCTAAGATAGGAAGGCAGTGTCAAATAAAAAAGTCTTAATCTTTGATTTAAAAGAGTTGAGAGTTGGAGTGGACCTACAGCTTTCAGGGAGTGTGTTCCAGACATGTGGTGCATAATGACTAAATGCTGCTTCACCATGTTTCGTTCTGACTCTAGGGACTGAAAGCAAACCAGTACCTGATGACCTCAGAGGTCCAGATGGTTCATAAATTAGCAGCAGATCAGCAATGTATTTCGGGCCTAAACAGTTAACTGAACTGTAATGTGCATTATCTTTTGTGTTAGGGCTACTGAAGGTTCAAGATAACATGCAATTTCACCTGAAATTCTTCCTCTTATTTACTTTCTTACATCCCCCTCTTTTATCCCTGCTCAACAGAAAGCTGTGGCTATCCGCCGTCTGATTAGTAGTTCAAGAGACAACTCTCTAAAGAGTAAAGGTTCAAATGACTCAGCCAGTTGCAGCAAATGTGTTAATCTCAAGTTCAGTAAATTTCACATGGCAGGAAAAAACTGAAAACATAACATTGTTTGAGTTGCTCAAAGTATTAAAGCAGCTTTTTTCTTTTAACTGTGTTTGATGATGTGATCAGTCTGTCTCAACACTCGTCATACATACATACAGTGCCAGCTCAGATAAAAAAAAATTGGAGCATGTAGGTATGTACAGTGCCTTGCAAAAGTATTCACCCCCTTGAACTTTTACACATTTTGTCATGTTACAGGCACAAGCTGAAATTATTTTTTGGGGGATTTTATGTCATAGACCAACACAAAGTAGCGCATGATTTTGAAGTGAAAGGAAAGTGATACATGTTGTTAAAGATTTTTTACAAATAAAAACTGAAAAGTGTGGCGTGCATATGTATTCACCCCCTGAATCAATACTTTGTTGAACCACCTTTTGCTTCAGTTACAGCTCCAAGTATTTTGGGGTTTGTCTCTCCCACCTTTGCACGTCTAGAGCCAACATTTTTTGCCCATTTTTCTTTACAAAACAGCTCCAGTTGAGTCAGATTGGATGGAGAGAGTCTGTGAACAGCAATTTTGAAGTCTTGCCACATACTCTCAACAGGATTCAGGTCTGGACCAAGACTGGGCCAGTCCAACACATGAATATGCTTTTATCTAAACCGTTCCTTTGTAGCTCTGGCTGTGTGTTTAGGTTTGTTGTCCTGCTGGAAGGTGAACCTCTGCCCTAGTCTCAAGTCTTTTGGAGCCTCTTACAGGTTTTCTTCCAGGATGGCCCTGTATTTAGCTCCGTCCACTGTCCCATCAACTCTGAGCAGCTTCCCTGTCCCTGCTGAAGAAAATCATTCCCACAGCATGATGCTGCCACCAACATGTTTCACGATGGGGATGGTGTATTCAGGATGATGTGCAGTTTTAGGTTTCTGGCACACATAGCGTTTGGATGCAGGTCAAAAAGTTCAATTTAGATCTCATCTGACAAGAGCACCTTCTTCCACATGTTTGCTGTGTCCCCACGTGGCTTGTGGCAAACTTTAAACTGGACTTCTTATTGCTTTCTTTCAATAATGACACTTTTCCACAATAAGTTTTTTTTTTTTTTTCTGTCTATACACATTTTACAGATGATACTTTCTTAGCAGTGTGGATTTTTTGCAGGTATATCAAGATCTTGTTTTTACCACATCACCCAACCTTGTAATATTGAGCCAAGTAGACATGCAAATACTGAATTTCCTTGCCCGGAATAGATTTCTGAAACCATTTCTTTATATAATGACACTTCTGTACACAAGATGGTGCTATTGCAGCAGTCCAACTTAGCTGAAGATCATACAAACATCACAACCCCAATTGCTTTCTTATCCAGTTTATCTCTGACTCAAAAATCAATAAACAAAATCTGCATCAGAAGAGGCTGCACCACACACATTTATGGAACATTAAACAGCTTCATCTTCATGTAAGGTTACTCACTCTAAAATGATCATACAATAAGAATAAAACACTGCATGGACTTCATCACTCGTGTTTTGACTCAGCATAAAAGTTTAAAGGAAGTCATGTTTTGATTGGTAGAGTTGTGTGTAATGCAGCTTCTGTTTTTTATCTGTATTGCATCTAATCAATTCATGTTGTTGACATCATTAATTTATTGAACAGTAAATCCATTACCTTTCCTCCTACTAATAACAATAATAATAATAATACATTTTATTTAAAGGGGCCTTTCTCTGCACTCAAGGACACCGCACACACACACATATATATATATATATACACACACAAATGTACGCATTAAAGGAAACAAAATCAAAATCACAATGAAAACAATACAAACTGACAAAGTGGTAAGAAAATAGAAACAATAAAAAGTGACAGTGCAATTGGCGTCAGACGGAGTAGGAAGTTTTATTATCTCTTCGACAAGGCTTCAGTCCTCTACATTTATATGTATACTCAAGATCTAAATATTTGTCTTAGCACAGGATATATTTTTTTTATCTCAGGCTCAGTTTAATAGTTAATGTTTAAAAAATGTTCTCACTGTGTTATAAATAATTGAACCAAAACATGCTATAAGTGGGGTGGTTTGCCTCACTGTTGGACAATTTGATGATTTGCTCCTCTGAACTGTTTTCCTAGACCCTTAATCTGAGAGATACCTCCAAATATGGCACATTTGTCAACAGCCAGCGTTTGGCTGAGAACTCATCAGTGAACCTGACGTCAGGAGACGAAGTTACGTTTGGGGTTTTTCACAGTAAATTCAGGTATGGACTGGAACTGAAGCATGATTTTCTTCTCTTTAACAACTTTAATTATCCCAGACTTAGAAAAAGAAAATCTCTGTTACTCAGGATTGATATGAGTCTCCTTCATTCTCTCTGCTTCCCCTCAGTGTGGAACATTTACAGCCGGTGGTTTGTTCATCCTGTTTGGACAATGATGGCAAGGCGTCAATCTCTCAGGTGCTGTTGGCTTTGAGTGGAAAACTGGTCAACAGCTGGACCCAAGACTGCACCCACCTGGTCATGCCCACTGCTAAAGTCACCATCAAGGTCTGTATCTAAGCTGTGGAGCCCTTTTTTTTTAAAGATATATTTTTGGGCTTTTGCCTTTATTTAATAGGACAGCTGAAGAGAGACAGGAAATGTGGGGAGTAGAGAGCGGGGGAAGACGAGGACTGTAGCCTCTGTATGTGGGGCGCTTAGACCGCTAGGCCACCAGTGCCCTGCTGTGGAGCCCTTTTAATCAGCACATGATGTGTTTGTTGCTAAATATGCATTGATACATGTGGTTACTGCTTTCCTCCTTAGACTATATCTGCTCTGTTGTGCTGCCGTCCCATCGTGAAGCCCGAGTTCTTCTCAGAGCTCAACAGAGCCGCACAGCAGAAATTACCCCCTCCGAAAGCTGAGAGGTAAAACACAATCCTTCTTTATATACGCAAATTAACACCAACATCACACTTAACCAAGCTTGATTCCATCCGTGTTTGTTTTTTTCCTTTTTTTAAGTTTCCTCCCAGAGTTAGATGAGCCCAGCTTAAACAAAGAGGATGTCAACCTCAGAGCTATTCCATTTCGCAAACAGCTTTTCTCTGGAAAAACGTTCATATTCCTCAGTGCCAAACAGGTATGTCTGCTTCTGGCTTAATAACCTTCCATCATTGTCATACTCTGAAAACAATTTGGCAAACTAGTCACAGAAAAGCAAGCTTTCATGTGGTCATTTATCAGCAGACGTCCTGTCCTGTAAGTCAGTAAAACACATGAAAGCTAGAGAAATGAGTGCTTTTCTTAGGCCACATAATTGCCCTGTTGTTTTCCAGTCATTAGCTTTAAAGTTAATGGAAAGTCACATGATCCTGTGAGCTTCATGTTTATGAGCTCAACATCAGTTGCCAGGCAGTCTGCAGGCCGGAGATCCTCTGGGAGACTCATGTCTCCAGAGAAGAGCAGCTAATGATTGGTTTCACTATTAAGGAGGTATATTCAAGGTTGCTTGTTTAATTCATTAAAGTAGTACTATTCCCTCTCTGCCCTACATAAATATGTCCATTAGAGTTAACCAGATCTCAAAGTTTTATTTAACATTTCAACATACAGTGATCAGCCCTCAAGATAGCATCCATGAAATAAAACAAGGCACACAAACATCTGTGACAATGAAGTCTTATTGACAATCAATCAGTTGTTATATTAGATTTTATTGACCGAACATGTAGCATCTCACCTCATGTCAGTGCTGTGAAGTAACACAGATATGCGTCATTCAGCTGAGTTCAGGACCAATCAGAGCTACTCCCCAACCCTCTGTCCTGATTGGTCAAGCGGAGGCCCCACTACGTCGCACTGATTGGCTGGGAAGCCACTACTTCCTCATAGAACGCGCACAACCATAGACATATAAAGAGTAGACGCCGCATTGACCGCTACTACCTATTGGTACTGACGAGCCGTGGGGCCGCCATCTTGGTCTGGTCCCCCGCTCCACTCAGTGTAATCTGCTTGACCGGCGCAATTAAGTGTCAGCGCATTTAATCAATCATAACTCGCTGAATGCTAAACTGATTTTCATGCAGGGTTTTTTTCTGCAAACGTCATTCATGTAGGTATGATACAGGACACATGGTTCAGCGTATTTTAATATTCATAGTGGGCTTAACAGTAATAGAATATTCTGATATGTGATGTATGTGATGTATGATGGGTATTTTGCCACACAGTGCTCTGGCATCTTGAAGTCTCTGCTGCTTCAGTTTACGTTTACAGGTAGGATCATGGGTAGGCTGATCGGACCAAGATGGCGGCCGTATTTCTTGCGCCCCAGCAGCTAATGCAGCATCTACCTTTTATATGTCTATGCGCATAACAATCTTTTGTGGGCGGGGTTACGACAGCAGAGAGGGGAGGTGTAGTGTTGATATTCGAAATCTCTCTCAGAACTGATGTTTATATCATGACTACCAACAGCAGCTTTAAGTGTCAGTTAATACAGTCCTGACCGAAGAGACATGCACTCCTCCAGACCTCTGAAGGTATGCCGGGGCATCTGGCTCCAAGACATTAGCAGCAGATCTTTTAAGTCCTGTAAGGTGGAAGGTGGGGCCTCCATGGATCCGACATAGTTGTCCAGCACATTTCACAGATGCTTGATTTGACTGAGATATGGGGACTTTGGAGACCAAGTCAACACACTGAAATTGTGATGGTGATGGTCTTCCATTGCTCTTGTTAAAGTCATTCACATCTATTTGCACATTTTTCCTGCTTCCAACACATCAACTTCAAGGACAAAATGTTTATTTTCTATCAAACATATCCCACCCACTGACAGGTGCCATTATAAAGAGATGATATTCACTTCCCCTGCCAGTGGTTCTAATGTTATGGCTGATTGGTGAGCGTGCACCTGAGTACAACACTATAGATTATCTGCTGGAGGAAATGCTCTCAGTAGCTGAAATATTTATGTATCAGTATGGAAGCCCTGAAATCACATGAGCCCTTCTTCTAGTAAGATCGTTAGGGTTTTCTTTACTGCGCACTGTGCACAAGTACAGATGAAAGAAGTTTTTTTTCAGTCTAATCTTTCAGGGCTCCTCGGGAAAATGTTCTTAGGCACATTTTTAACCTGTTAACTTAAAACTTTGGACCAGAGAGGGCTGCAGAGCAATAATAAAGAACGTCTAAAATTAGACTTATGGCTTTCATTTTCCAGCTGAGTTTTTATTTCTCATTTTACTCAAAAAACAAGCGTATTTTCATTTTTACACCCTATCACTTTTTACACATGTTGGTATTTTTATTGCTGCTGTTATAATTTTTCACCTGTTTGACAGATGACAAAAGAACAACAGAAACCTTTTTTTCAACCTGGAAAACCTTGATCATATTTTTTTTGGGACTTTGGGACTTAATGATATTTATTTTGTCAACAGCTTTTTTTTAACCTCATGAACACAGAAAATTGATCCCTGATTTTTTGTGTCAGTTGCTTTTGGTTTAAGAGTGTCTTAAGTGTCTCTCTGTTCTGCTCTACAGAAAACCTGATAATCCCATCTCTTCTATGTTGTTCGCAGAGGAAGCGTCTGAATGCAGCAGTGGGTTTTGGAGGGGGCAAAAGTCAGCTGTTGGAGGAGGGCCTTCTGCCCCATGACCTGCTGCAGTCTCCTCAGAGCTGTGTGGTTGATGTTACAACAGGCAGCTCCCAAACTCTGCTCTCTTCCTCAGCGATTGAGTGGGCAAACTCAGTGAAGAAAATTGTTGAAAGGTTTGCATTGAGTTTTGTTGTTTTAGCAGAAAAGCTCTTAAAAGTGTGTTTGAGTAATTAACCATTCAAGGTGACATTTTGTGGAAACTCACACACACTCTGGTGTTTGTTCCATTTCCCGATGACAGAAATGGACTCAGAGTAATAACAGAGTCTGAAATTGGTTTGGCTGCCATCTATGCTTCCTGTGACAGGTACTGCAATCCATCCAGTGTAATACTGGACTCAGGTGGGTGACCAGACACAAAAACAGACTACTTTCTTCATTTTTGAAATGTCTTATGGCCTTTGATTTTCTGATTTTCTTTCTATTTTTCTTCGCTCTAGAGTCAGCACCAAAAATTGCACCCAAGATTCCAAGCGCTTCGCTGTCGCAGAGTGGGGCGGTGGACGAAACCGTGTTACCTGCAGCATCTCAGAACATCACAGCTTATGTAGCTAACACAGAGACATCCCAAAGGTACCCTCAGACACTCTACAACACGTTCCCTTTATCTTTTTTTAAATGTGCAAAGTTTGTATTCTGCACGTTGTTGCAGAGCGCATTAGTCTGATGTGTGTCATATCATTAATTCTCCAGGATGGAGCTGTATGGAGTCACAGGGGTGACAGCAGTGGGGGAGACTCCTGAGAAGAAGCAAAGCAGTCAGATCCAAGGACCCAAACCTGCAGCCCAGAAGAAGACTTCTCATTATGTTGTGGAGGACACAATTTGCTCTGGGTCCAACACTTTGGAGAAAAAACACTCGGAGAGGAAGAGGCCTGAGTCCAAACCAACAGGTAGCTAACATATGCTAATGCTTTTACCAGGTGTTTGCATTGTGTCAGATTTGAAATATCTGCAAAAACAATTATTTTCCCAGAACATAGAGCTTTACTGAGTCTACAGGATATTTTTTCAAACTTAAAATTTTTGATAATATTCTCACTTTTTGGTCCTTTTTGTGAAAAAATGAGCAAAAGCATGTTCTAACAATATTGGTTTGAACTATGAAAACTAAATAAATTATTCCAGAGGCTTTAGAAAGCTTGTGCAAATCATAGACTGTATAAAATATGGACGTAGTATCCGTGACATCACCCATCTGTTTCTGCAGCGCTGTTTTGAGGCCAGGCGGCGGCGGCAGCCATATTGCTGCTGTCGAGTGAGTGTGACGTAGAGAGGCGGGCTTTGAGCCTCCTAGCCAACAGCTACAGTGTTCCCGCCTGTCAATCAAGTCAGCTGTGCCTCTCATTGGAAGACTCGTAATCTCAATATCTTCGAAATTGCAGCGTTTCAAAAAAAAAAAATCAACCCCCCCCCCTTACAGTGTGCGCTGATCGAGAAATGAGCTATCCAGACTACACTCGTCTTTTGTACCAGGCTGTAAACATGTTTATTTCTGCTGTAAAGATCGGCTTTTTTGAATTTGTGTGTATGTGGTTTCCGGTACTTCCAGAGCCAGCCCCAACCGGATCCTCAATGAACTGCAGTTTGTAGCACTTCCACATTGGACTCATATTTTTAGACCGGAGGTTGCCGCTTGGTGCAAATGTAGAAACGAAATTGATTGTCCTTTCCACAATGTGATGGATCGGTGCATCTTCACTATATACTGTATGTCTATATATTTGTTTTCAACATATTTTGTGGACTGCTGCGACACTGCACACATCAACAAGCCATTAGAAAAGTAGCCAAACATAGTGTGGAACATACTTTGCTTGTAGATACATAAGATCGTCTCGGAGGATCTGGTAAGCAGAATTTGTTACCTTTGGACAAAGCTGTTACCACATATTTTCTGCCCTTATGCTAAGCTAGTTTTAACTGTCTCTTCCTTGAATTTATTTAACAAAGAAGTATCCTCTGATTGCCTGTAATACTGTTTTAGTTCAATATGTTATTGTGTTTTGCTGTTTCAGGTGCAGGCAATAGTGACATGTGGTCCCAGCCATCCTTTCAAAGGACCAACGGTGGCACCAAGACTTTCCAACAGAAACAATCTCCACAGAAACAGAGAGTCTCTCCACAAGTTTCCCCACAGAAACAGTCGACCCTGACCAACTTTTTTACACCAGTCAACAAGAAAAGGTAAATGTCTGCTCTTAACCCTCCTGTTATGTTCGTTTCTCTGGAACAGCAATAATGTTCCTGGGTCAATTTAATCTAAATTTTAACTCCATTACTAACCATTTAAATCAAGATTTGGTCCATTGGTGTTCTTTAATTCTCACAGATCATGGTTCAATGAAGATAACTCACTCTTTTTACATTCAAATTCATGTAAAAACTTGTTTTAATATACATTTAAAATCCCTAAATATAAATACAATAGTTTACACAACATAGCATTTAGCTGGATTGGAAGGCATATATTGCCTAAAATAGACTTTAAAAAGAGTCAATATGACCCGCAACATAACAGGAGGGTTAAAGGACCATGTCATGGTTTGGTGCATGAGCTACACAGCTGCTTCACTCCATGGCTGTTAACATAATGACATCGATCTCTGGGACTCCGAGCAGGATAGTGTATTAGTTTTGTCCGGTTTTACATGGTGTATATATTATATTATAAGAAAACAGATTTTTATATCAAATGAAGAGAAAACAGTGATACTGAAGTACCTGTTAGCTGTGCTAGCTAAAAGGTGCTTTACTATTACCTGCATAATTTCCCAAATTAGTTGGTAATACCAGTTTCTGTTTAATATTTATTAAATGACAAAATCATGAAAATCTTTAATTAGTACTCCACAGACTTTCAAAGTTGCCAGCAGAGTCAGCGATATGTTTATTATGTTTTATTCAATGCAATGTGTACTGTCTGAAAGTCTCTCTGTTTCATCCTGTCATGAAGGCCTTTGGAGGACGAGCTCTCTACTGTTATGTCAGAGCCCAAACGACCCTTACTGGAATCATCCACCAGCCTCCAAAAACCTCACTCCTCTAAAGAAACGTACTCTGGGTCAGAGAGAGTCCCACCAGCAGCATCTCAGGAGTCAGCAGCCGATCTTTTTCTAGGACTGCCACAGGCAGAGTCAGGCATGGTCTCCCACTCTATCCAGGAGGAGCGGGGGAGCAGAAAGAGGAAGGAGATGGAAGCAGCGATACCAATGGATGAACTGGAGTCTATCATGTCTGAGGACATGGACTGTTTTGATGAGCAACCTTCAGTTAACAAAGGCCACCAAGCACAGAGTGTTACGCTCAGCTCAACGAAACAGAAACAAGAGTTTTATAGTGTGGAGGCTTCCTCATCGAGCAAGAGGCAGCGGATCCATGTAGAGGGAAGTGAAACAGACACAAGGCCTCAGAGAGGTCTGGAAAAAGAGTCAGGCTCTCAAATAAAACACAGCAAAACAATCCAAATCAAGACAGAGCAGGTAAATCCTTCAGAATACAGGACATCTTTTCATGAGTCCATCAAACCTCCAGAGGTGCCTCAGACGAGAACTGCCTCTACAAGTAAAGATGTGCAGCCATTTGAAGATGACGAGGCATTTGCCAAGGTGAGGATTCAATGTCAGTTTGCCATTTTGTTTTTGATCATCTGATAATTTAGTGATGGGTAAACTGTCTCAGCATACATAGCCCCACTTCTTCTTTTATTTTCATAATTTTCCAATATTAACGGGCACATTCACCCTTCTTTTGTCCTATTAGGATATAGAACAGCTCACAGAAGATGTCTGCCAGCCTAAACAAGAGATTAAGACGCCTTTGAAACCCTCAACGATCAAACAGGAGGTCCATGTAAGTCCTCTGAAGATGTCTTGACTGTTTAAGTTTTGTCTGTCCTCATTTTCCATCCAAACCTGGATCTTTTTCTGTAAAAATGCTCATTTGTTTCAGTTGTCTTTTGGAGTCATTGTTGTGACTCTGATGGGTTTAATTAATGCTTAGTCTTAGTCTGTGGTTCAGTTAAAGTGCATTAACTGAGTTTCTGAGTTAACTGGCACTTCTGATATCTCATACATGGTGTGAACTAGTTAAAAGAAGTAGATCTAAGGCAGCACAGGCAGATTACATATAAAAAAGCCTGAGCATTTGGAGCAAGAGAGGTCACTGTAAAGGCGGTCACCTCATCATTTGATACTTCAACGTAATAGTTTCTCTTTTAACATGAATACCAGTCTTTCACTGGCAATCCTACCGAGCTATTAGCATACTTTTTATTTGTTTTATAAGCCTAACATATTAATTGTTGGGTGGATATAATCAGCTGATATTAAATCAAAGACACTTTGTAAAGTCTTATATGCAGCTATACAGTTGTGCTCATAAGTTTACATACCCTGGCAGAATTTGTGATTTTTTTGGCCATTTTTCAGAGAATATGAATGATAAGAGAAACCTTTTTTTCCACACACGGTTAGTGGTTGGGTGAAGCAAAATTTTTATCAAACAACTGTGTTTACTCTTGTTATATCATAAAGACAACAGAAACTACCAAAGAAACCATAAATTCTGCCAGGGTATGTAAAATTATGAGCACAACTGTATATCACCCAAGTACTAACAAAAAATAGCAGAAGGGATATGTCAAAGATTAGCTGCCTGATCACTGTGTTATTACTTTGGTTTTCACTTCAATTGGATAGTCCTAACATATGTCTACAAATGTTGACTAATGCCTACTAATAGTCTAGAGATAGTTTATAGAGTTTTACTATTCTGAACTATTTTCACTTAAACTGGATCATCAATCAATCAAGCTTTATTTATATAGCACCATTCATACAAATCAAATGAGATTCAAAGTTTTTTACAGCGACTGGAAAAATAATAATAATAAAAACAAAATTATACTAAAAATCTAATGTATCATGACTAAACATAAAGCAGAAATGGATATAGAAGTAGAGACTAAGTAGAGAATAATGCACACCAATTACAATAGAATGTATATAAATAAACAACAAAGGGCAATAGTTAAGAAATAAGTAAATAAAAGATAAAACATGATTAGTAAAGACAATAAAAAAGGTAAAGGTAAAAGTCTAAGATAAATAAAAGCTCTAAAATAGCAAAAAAAAATAGTAATGAGATAATACAAATTGAAGAGTTAAACAATATAATATTAAAATAAACATAAATGATCAATTAAAATAAGTTCTAAAACTTTAGCCAGACTAAACAGACGAGTCTTTAATTGACTTTTAAAAATCTCAGTATCTCCTAACACAGGGGTTCCCAAAGTGTAGGTGGGGACCCCCTGAGGGGTCGCGGGACACCAATGGAGGGTCGCGAGATGTCTTCCAGTTTTTTAGATATTTTTGAAGCAATCTAAATTTACTTATTTTACCCATTATTGTAAAAAATATTGACAAAATTTGTAGTTACATTTTAGATAAAACCCTGCAAATAAGTACATTTCATTATTTTTCTGCCTTTCTGTTTTGCCTGATTACTCCTAAAGTTAGGGTTAGGGTTAGATAACAGTTAATTATGTAGGTAAACTAATTTTGAAGTTGAGGTAAATGAAGTATGAAGCAACATTTAATCACTTCGAGGGACAGTAGGGGTCACAATTCTTTGGCACCTATGTTTTGGGGGTCGCGGGCTGAAAAGTTTGGGAACCCCTGTCCTAACACATGTCAACAAATGCTTATACTGATAGTCTGTTGATAACCATCTGTAGATGTGTTGACAGTCAACAGATAGTCAACTACAAAATCAACAGTTTATCGACAAAATTGACGGCTCCTTCATTTGATGAGTTTGAGCCTGAGGTATATTTGTGAGTGAGGGAGGACATACTATCATGCCCTTGATCATATGTTTACATCACACTGTTGACTTTCAGCTGGCAGAATGATTTTGAGTAGTTGATTGTCAACTTAGAAGAAGTTGACAATTTACCGATAGTTAGTTGAATATTGGTTAATAAATAACCTGTCGCAAAAAAAGCGTAATGAGTCAGCGGACACTTTTATAAAACCTGAAATGCCCTTATAGTCTACTGACAGTTAGTTGAACGCTCGTCAGCTGAAAGAGTCTTGTTGAATATCAACTGACACTCTGTTGACATGCAACTACATATCTACTGATAGCTTGTAGAGTGTCAACAGACGGACCATCCAATTAAAGTGTTACCTTATTTTCTCCATAAATCAAGTTCTGTTTTATTTGATGTTCTTCAACATGCACATTTGGAACAAGGGAAATAAAACACCCAGCTAATAAGACATCTTCTCTTGCTGTTTTTCAGGAGGAGGCAAAGATTGATGAAGACCTTCCTAAGAAGCTGGTGTTGGTAGAGTTTAGATCCCTCACTGTGACTGAACCTCCTAAAACTAAACCACAGAGGGTGCGGGACAACGGCTTCACAAAGAACTTCAAATGTTTCCGCAAGGTCAGACTGTGATGCAGCTTGCTCAAAGACACGCAGCAGGGCCTCATTTGAAATTCAAATGATAAACTATAAGCCTCCCTACAGGCTCTGTGGGGTTGTATTTAGTTAAGCCATTGCTGTACCTAGAGATGTTGTTTAATTATTTGTCCTCTAATTATTGTAAACATGTAACACTGCTCATCTGTAAGTGACAACAATAAAATTAACGTTAATTTAAAAAAAGGATAAAGATACCTCCATCCATAAATATGGCCCAGAAAATCCATTTCAAGCACTAAAGTGGAAGAACAAAAATGTTAAAGGTCTTAAACTAGATTTCTTTGTGCTATCAAATTTCTGTGGCGCATAATTTGTTTTTTTAGTGTGACCTTTTTTCCTCTCAGAGCACACCATGAGTGATTTTTTTCCCTTCATACATTTTAGACATGATGTCAGAGCCTGGACAAACGATTATATGACCTGGTTAAATTGTCTTAAATTGTCTAAAAGCATTAGCATACTTAAAAAAATATGCCTCATGAAACACGATACATTTCTTTTTAATTAGTAATCTAAATTATGTTGTTTGATTGTGACAGATGTGCGTGCCAGGTGCACAGGGCTCCCCCCACGTCATCCGAGGGTCTGATCTGCTGGCCCACAACAAAGGAAAGAACTCTGATCTGGATGAATGGCTCAAAGATGCAGCTGAGGTACTTTTTTCACACTACCTCTCTTTTTAGTTTGTGATCTGTCTGAGCCCGCCATTCATAACCTGAGCCTGTGTTTGTTTCAGGAGGAGCGTCAGAACAAACAGGACGAGACTGCAGGAGATGACCTCTTCAGGTGAGAACCTGGACCTAATTTTCTGATAAGATTTGTACTAAACTTGTGACCCTCAACTGCCTCCTCTAAAAGCATGTCATGTTTGAATATGAAGACCTGCAGCATCTATTATAGGTTCAGAGGTAGAGTAGGCAAGGCAAGGCAAGTTTATTTATAAAGCACCATTCATATAAAGACTAATTCAAAGTTCTGTACAGAGTCAAAAACAAAAACCAGAACAGTAACAATCAACAAAAACATACAGCAAACACTTCAAACATTTACATTTTATATGCTGCCAGTTATGTTTGATCTACTCTCTCTCTCTGTGTGTACTTATGTAACTTAACTTACATAGTAAATAGTGTTGGGTCTTGTTATTCATTTAAATTAGGAGGAATTATTATAAATCATCAGCCTCCTTCGCTGCTCTGAAGTCCGTAACTTGCAGAGTCTTTACTGTCCCGCCCGACACAGAATCACAACTGATCTTGTCTTAACCGAAATGAACCCTTTAATTATTTGATTCATCTCAGAACTTCTTCCCAAGGATTAAGACTCACACATTGAATCTTTTCTGTGTCGAGTCGCAGCCCGAAGCTGGCTCAGACCTCTTGACACCCCCGCAGGGTGCCAGTATGCCCGACATTTAATTGTAGGTCCAAAATCAGGTTAACTCAATAACGCCATACCTTGTCAGAAAATATCCAATTTAAAATATGACATCAAACAAACATAAGCATGAAAACATAAAATATTTTAAAATCTAAAATCAAGAAAGGAAGAACGTAAAATTAGTGTTTTGTCAAATTGTTTCAGCTGGTTGTCAGTGGGTAGACATTTAGAGGGAAACCAGCAGCTCAGCTATAGAATTACCACACTGAGGGGCCTGATCCATAAAAAGATGTTGTGACTTTTTCGCCCTCTACACCTGTGCAAATGAGCCACAGAGACGTCATCTAAATCAAAAGCACACACAAAGGGTTAAATGTTCCACAAACTGCAGAGAGAGCAAACAGTGTCTCTGTACGCCAGTATTGTTTTGCATACATTCAAATGAGTCATTACCTTTTAATTTTGAGCTAAACATGTCCCTTCCTATGCTAATGAGCCTCTCTGCAAATAACACCCGTGGTAACAGCCTCGCAAAGTATGAGTGACATTTTTTACCGTCTGCTGAGAACTTGTGGTACTTACGCTTGAATATTTATGCACACAAACTGTTCATCTTCTATCTGAACACGCTACTTTTTGCTAGCTCGCTCCAGGAAGTCAGCTGGATGTAAACTGTGAAATTTATGTCACATTCGTCAATCAACTCCCTAATAAACTGGTGGACTTAACCTCTCCATCCATCTTATCCTACATGAGGATATAATATGTAGACATATTTATTATTAGTGTTGAGATGAGATTTGGCTGCTTGAATTTAAGTGTCCTATGTCCTGATCAGTACAATCCATAACATCCAATCCATTTTATTTATAAGGCACATTTAAAAAAACAATCAAGTTTAGCAAAGTGCTGCACAGTGAGGTAAAATAAGTTAAAACACAGAGAACATAAAAGGCTGTCAGAAAATAAAATAGAATGAAGTAAAACAATCATGATAAAACAAAAAACTTAAAAAAATAAATAATAAAAAGAATAAAAAAAGAATAAAAACACTGTAAGAGCAAATAAAAATCCAATAAAAGAACAGACAGAGACAGAGACTACACAACTCTCATGCTGGGTTAAAAGCCAAGGAGTAAAAATATGTTTTAAGGCGGGATTTAAAAGTCGTTAATGTTAGGGACAATCTAACATGGGGGGGTAGCTCGTTCCACAGTTTGGGGGCCACTGCTGAGAAGGCACAGCCACCCCTGGTTTTCAGCCTGGTCTTAGGGACCACAAGAAGCTGCTGTCCTGTAGACCTCAAAGACCTCGCGGGAGTGTAGCTTTGCAGGAGGTCGGTGATGTACTGTGGAGTGATTCCATTTACAGATTTAAAAACAAACAATAAAATCTTAAAATGATGGAGCCAGTGGAGGGAGGCAAGGATGGGGGTTATGTGCTCTCGCTTACGGGTGCCAGTTAAAAGCCGAGCAGCAGCATTCTGAACTAGCTGTAGGCGTGCCAGGGAGGCCTGGTTAACGCCTACATAAAGTGCTTTACAGTAATCCTATCGAGTCAAAATAAAAGTATGTATAACTCTCTCAAAATCATTAAAAGATAAAACCGATTTAATCTTAGATAAAATCTGCCCAAACATGCCCAAAGTATTGTACAGAATAAAAAATTGGCCTACCTAATAGAGTTACCTTAATAGATAAAGTGCCCGTTTTCAGGAAAAGAAGCGATTTGTTAACGATGTTGAAATACTAATAAACAGAGGTGTAAAGTAACAAATTACATTTACTCGCGTTACTGTTATTGAGTAGTTTTTTTGTGAACTTACTACTTTTTAAGTAGTTTTTAAAATATGTACTTTTACTTTTACTTAAGTAGCTTTTTTGTTTAGCATTGAAATTCACTACATTTTAAAACATATCCGTTACTGAGTAAAAAAGAAAACGTAGGCTTAAATAAAAAAACGATAAGAAACACATAAAGCATAAATATTATATACAGCTTCTGCTTCTAACTATGGCAAAAGCCCCACCCCAACTTTACATGCAGGACAGTTGAACAAACTGCCACAATTAAAAAGCGGAAAAATAAAGATTATGTCCAAAGAAACAAAGTCATCAAGTTATTCCTATTTCTTCCAAAAGAAAGCAATCTGCAGAAATGACTGCAGCCCTATTTTAACAACCTATAGTTAAACAATAAACACAGTAAATAAGAAGTTTTGTTTTGTATGAATTCTGTCTTAAATAATACAAAATAAGCATTATTGTGCAACCAACTAAGAAACTATATAGTTATAGACATGGTATTATGTCAGTACTTCAGAAAAGAGCCATCAGAATAGTTCACAATGTTGATTTCCGTGAACACACAAACTCATTGTTCCTCAAATCCAGAATATTGAATTTATTTGACCTTGTAGATTTTAAAACTGCACAAATTGTGTATAAGGCAAGGAAAAATCTCCTTCCAGGAAATATTCAAAGATTGTTCTTTGAAAGAGAGGGGGGTTATAACCTCGGAGGGAAGTTAAGATTAAAGATGGTGAGTGTTCGGACCACAAGGAGAAGTTTTTGTATTTCAATCTGTGGTGGAAAACTGTGGAACAGTCTCAATATGGAGCTACAGCAATGTCAGAACATAATTCAGTTCAAGAAGAGGTTTAAAGAAATAATTTTCATGAGATACAAGGAGGAAGACAAGTATTGATAATCACGAGGGGTTTACTTTGATTGCAGGTGTAAATATGAAGATAATATATGAAGATTTGACTTGTTTTACTTCTATTTTACTTTAACATGTTCGAAATAAAGACATCAAATCAAATCAAATCAAGATTTGCTTCTTTGTCAGCAAAAACTCATCTGGTTTGGAGCTCACTTCCCCAGTAAACTGTGGTGTCTTTTTTGGGCTAAAGAGGTTTGTTTGCCTGGACACTAGAAATGGGGCTTAAAGAACCTTTAATTTACTCTCTATCTATTATACTCAACCTGCTTGCTTCCTCATTCATCATGTACTCTGGTCCAGGAGGTAAAACCCTGTTGAATATGATTTGTCTGTAAAGCCTCCGTCATTATCATCAGGTGCAGACACACAATTAACTGATATTATGGATATGAGCCCCTTTGGCTTCTGCTTAACCAATCAGAGCACAGTCATTCTTTCGTCAGGGAGGTTGCTAAGGTAACAGGTGATGTAAGCTGCTACCGTTGCCACTGCCATGTTTTCTTTGACTAAGCAGAAAAGAGACGGTATGAGATTGATTTTATGTGCGCGTGCGTGTGTGCGTGTGTGTGCGTGTCAAGGCTGAGCTGTTTGATCACTGAGTCATGCTCAGTCAGTCATGCGTAGCCGTGGAACAGGCACTGCTGCTAAGAAAACAATCCGCTATTTTTTTGGTGGGTCTAAATGAAGTTTCCAGACGCGGTTTATAGGAAGCCTGTTTGCTTTGAGCTGTTCAAACACTGTCCATGTTTTACAGCTCTTAATTTGGGCCGTTTTGATTGTTTGTACAAAAGGCCTCTAAGGACATTGAGGAATGATCCGCAAGGAATGTTAAAAGCTCATCCCGACATGGACAGACCTGTGACATAAAACCTTGTGTGTCTGTGTGTGTTTGTGTCTTCAGGTACAACCCAAGCAAACTAGCAAAGAGACGATGAAATGCCTCCATGTTGATGTCCTGCAGAGGGAAGTCATTGCAGAAGTCCAGGAGTATATCAGACTCCATCAACACCCTTTAAAAAGAGACTTCAGAAATATATTTCATCTCTAATGTTGAAAGAGATAACTCTGTTGTTTTTCAGTGTTATGTGATTTTTGTTCGACTTCTTCACTTTCTCTCTGCATCCGCTCCACATGAAGTCACTGACAGCAGGAAATGTAACAAAACAGTCTCACGTTCAGAGATTTTCCCAATGTTTTTATTTGTCAATAATAAAAAATGCGGCATACAAAACATTAAAAACTCCTCAATTGTACAAGAGAGCTTTAAAACTCCACATGCTGAAAGCAGCTTTTCCTTCATTTTGAAGTTAAGACCGAATGTGTTCCCTGGTTTTGGCTGAATTATAAACTAAAAGTAGGGGGTCAAGTTGCCCCTTTCCTAAATAATAACCATCAGCCATCACTACAGGCACTTTTACAGATCTGAAGTTGCTCAGAAAAGTAGTCTTCATGCCAGAGTATCTCTGATCAAGGCGCGTGCCATCTATGAGCTTAGAGCTTAACTCAGCATTCAGCGTACATTTTGCAGTCATGGAAGAGAGGAGAGAAGCTGCTCAGTTTTCAAAGGAACAATTAGTCACATTTCTTTTCTGCATTATGGATGGGTTTATTTAGCTTATTATGTTGCGTTAAAAGCACGTTGTCTACTTTTACTTGCCTGATTTCAAATATCCATACATATTTTTAACAAAAGTAAACAAAGAGTGTCCATTCTTATGCAAAAGAACATGGATGGACACACTATCAATCTGTCTGTGCTTTATTAAGCAAGCAGATTGCTCCTGGATTTAGACACTTGTGTCAGACTTAAATACAACAGGATCTTATTTCCATTATCTTTGAATAAAAAAAGTAATTATAACTCTACATTTGAGTCACCTTGTCTCCTCTGCAGTTTATTTTTCATGTTTTTCTTTAAAAGCACTTCTCTTTCCTCTGCTCAAAGCAGCTGCTGCTAGGCAATGGTTCATGCCTGCATGCATATATTATTTTTATCAAAACAAACAAAAAGTACTAAGGAATAGTTCAGCTGAAAGTCAATATTTGACACAATTAAAAACATTTCCACTAGTTATCTGTTATATAATCAACAAAATGTATACAGCAGTGTGTTAAACTACTATGTTAGTAAAAAAAAAAAAAAGTGTGACTACAGTAATGAGTTGCCCCCGATACGGGCTCTGAGTCAGAAACTGTATTTCGGGGGCACAAAAGAAAAATCTCCAAACACAGATATCAAAGAGTCACATCACAATAAACAAACCATGAGCTGTGCGTGAGCGGCACACAAAATAATTATGCATATCACATCACACTCTTGCAGACAGTGTTTAAATGACTGAAAAGAAGGAAAGTATAGAGTGAATAAGGAATGGATTGCTACTCTCACAGCTCCAAACCTGTCAAAACTCCCATTTGGCACTTAACATTGCAACTCTGACTGTTTACTGTGCAGCTGTGTTAAAAAATGGAAGAATTAAATACTATACACATATGCAAAGTTGGGCATTTTGGAAGAACATCAGTCTTTCTTTGTTTGGGAAGTTTGACTTTGTAGCTGCTGTGTAGTACTAGGCAAAGAAAGAATTAGAATGCTATGTTTCCTTTCAAAAGAAACATTTGATATGACTTACAGTGAGAGACATGTAGTAATCCACGTGCTGCCCATTCACATGAACAGTACCATGATGGAGCTTATATGTCAGTGTTCAGTGTTAGGTCACAGAGATAGCCAACACTTGTTAAAAATTGTCTTAATGCAATTGTAAAAAAAAAACACTACAATGAGAATGCCTGAATATAATTGGCTAAAATGTTAAAATGTGTTGGCATGTTTTCTGTCCTGCGTTGTCCTGTTCAAAGTTCCTCTCCATGTGTATCTGGGTTTAGTTGAGCTGTCCATGACTTTGGACAAAGTGATGTGGAAAGTTGCACTTAGTGAAGTCATTGTGGAGTCAAGTTTAGATGATGAAGGCAAGAATTGTGTCACAGTAAATGTTACTTAATTCTAGCTTTGATGTAATGACAGTCGATCATTCAAAGGGCCATAATGGTGTTTCTGATATTTACTCTTTATTTTCTACCCCTTGATTTTTATTCTAGAAGCCCTTTTGATGAAAAACAGATCAAAATCCAAATTTATCTGTTCAAACTTTTTGGTTTTGAAGTGACAAATTCCAAAGCATGAGCTATTTAATGAGAAGTTTTGATGTCTAAGATTTGAGCATACATAATTTTTGGAAAATGTGCGTATAGTTATCTCTTCTGTTATGGAGTTTATTCTACATCTGAATTTAAATCTTAATAAAAGTTTATTCAAATCTCAATGTTTACTGGAGTACTTTTCACAAGTCACTCATACTAGATGGCAAAAACAACAACAGAAGAAAATGTTAAAATCCAGATGGATCATATCATAATTAGGATTTTTTTAATGACACTTAACTCAAAACAAGAAATAAGTAGTGGGTGTCAAAGAAAACATTCAGATCTGTATTTGAATTGCATAGAAAGCCTTTCAGTTGTACTACACCTAAGCAACAGGTTATATGCATTAGACTCGTCTAACTTTAAGTTATATGGCTCAAACTACCTACACTAGCAGCTAAAAAGAATCCTCTGAAGTTAAAACAACAAAACTGTTAGGCTCAGGATAATCAGGAACATTTAGATTGCTTCTCTGTGGACTTGGGTCATATTTTCTCACACCAGACTTGTGTGCGTCCACTACCGCAAACATTCACCACTTGAGGTTGTGTTACTTTGAGTTGAGATGATCATAACTTTTTACAAGCGGGGTTCGCTAGTATCTGCTGTTTGCACATCTAGCAAGAGATTCATGGAGAATGACGGTAGTAGCCTCTACGCTGGAGGATTCCACAACAGCCAGTGCAGCCATTAAAGAGGTGTTGGTAGGTAGATTGAAAGACACATGGTAAACGAATAAATAACCCTGATAAAAGAGAAAATAAGGTCCCAATAAGTCATGAGGTTACAGATTGACTTGAAAACATTGGCACATGGTAGCTTAGACTTCTCAGGACTTCGAATGAAGTCAGACAAGACTCTTGAAAGCTTGTTTTGCTGTACATCCACTGTCTTTTTGGTCTTGGAAATGTTTTCGAAATGTTTTAGCTCTGATGAGAAAACACTTCATCAAGGGTATTAGACCTCTCGTTTTTTCCTTCACCTACATCTGTTTGCAAGCATGCTTGAAATCTGTGCGCTTTACCCAGCATGCACGACTCTTCTCTCTGCCATGTTTTCAAATGAAGTTATTCCCACCGTTGCTGATGAGCTTTCCTTTCTTCTTGAGTCTCTTCAGCAGACAGGAGGCAATGCCTAAAGCTCCACCCTTCAAAAAGCGAACAAAGTTGTCTCCAACAAGAGGGCCCATGGCAAACAGACCTGACTCCTTGGTGCACTCAAAAGTGTAGGGGTGGATGTCGATGGGGTTCTGCTTGCAGTTGATTGGTTTTGTTGGATCCTGACTCAGGTACTGACCATGCCCCTTCAAGAAAAACAAGTTAGGGTTGGTCCCAATGAGCACCAGGGCCATGGAGATCTTGAACGCTTTGAGGGAGTTGTTCCCCTGAAGCAAACACTTCATGTCAGACTGGAAGGACACCACACAGTGCTCGGGGAAACTGGTGTAGTCAGGAAACAGTCCGACACCGGAATTACCAGCCATGTTACCTGCTGCAAGCTGGGGCTTTGGGCACATCTTGGCACATACTGAAGAGGCAATACTCACTGTCAGGGGTCTGTTAGAAGCAGAGGAGGGGGGCACATTAATGTAGGTCTGGGAGCACATCATGTTGTAGACTTTGTGGTACTCTGGGTACAGGGTTTTGGGCAGCTGTTTGAAGATGAGGTCTGGGTCGTCTAGGTTCTTACGAAAGACATGCAACACTCTGATGTTGCTGTTACAAGCACACAGCACTGCATCTGCAGCGCTTAAACCAGCACCAACAACTAGAATTGGATCAGACGTTATATCCAGTTTTCTTTGGCTCACGGCCAAACCCAGGTCTGAGATGCTGTGGAATACAAACGGTAGGTCCTCTCCCTCTACACCTAATCGCACTGGTGAATCAGACGCACCAGTGGCCAGAACTACGTTCTCAGCAAACACAGAGAAGGGGACATGAGTGTTGTTCTGAAGCTGTTGGTATCCCCTCACTTCCCAAAGAGCACCCCCTGCTCCATTGTTTAGACACTCAACTCCATTTCCTTCAAAGCCTTCAGTGCCACCATCACCCACCCCTCCATCTCCTTGTTCAGTGTGCCCATTTTCAAGACCCTCCCCTTCATGCCCTCGGCAGAGTTTCTGGACACAGGTCACATATGTGTTGTCCACAAAATTTGTCTGGAGGCCCTTTAGCTTCACATAGTTACGGTAATAGGATGAGATCTCCTCTGGGGTGGCTCTGTCACTGGTTACATCCCTGCAGAGAATAAAAGATGAGGAATTAATCTGATGTTTCAACCATGTCTTTGCTGGCAACACTGTCTTCTTTCAGTACCTCCGTTTCCCATTGGTCAAGTCCCTGTAGTTTACCCCAGGTAGCTCCATCCAGATGCCAAGACTGATAGTCAGCATAGATCCTTGCATTGCCTAAGGGGGATAGAGATCATTGTAAGAGAAGGACAAAAACAAACGGATTGACAGGAGATATTTATCTCCAGTGTTGCAGCTTACATGCCAAGCGCCCCCAGGTGTTGCCCTCCCAAGCACCAGATGTGGGATGTGATGCTGCTTTTCCCTCCTCCACTGAAGGACAGGGGGGAACTCATAGCCAAAGTCAGCATTGGGGTGCAGCAGTGAGTCAAAAAGGACAGCCACTGGGTTCCCTGATCTCCCCTCGAGACCTTCACTCAAATATTCTAAATCCTGCAAAGAAAAGTTCCTATCATGATACATGATACTGTGATGAGGTATTTATATGCAAGGGATTGGTAGATGTTTTACTTGTTCTGTGATGGGGAGGTGCTTGGTCTCCTGGAGTTTCCTGTACAGTATTGGGTTTGGGTGGACAGTTGCCGGATCAAGGTAGGGCTTGTATCCACTGAGAAGGTATGACAGACATATTCCAGATGGTCCATTGCCTAAAAAAAAAAAGGCAGGGTTGGGTTGGGATCAGAATGCAGCACTCTGCTTTATTTGATCAACAGAGGTGATGGAACAATAACAACCAAGTATGGGTAAAAGTGTAAATAGAGGCGAGGAGGTTTACCTATGATGACCACAGGGACAGTGGGTGGGTGCTCTTGTGGCAGAGTGGTCTCTTCCAGAAGAGGCATGGCTGCAGCCTGGGCCAGAGCCGGCTCTGAGGAGGAATGATAGAAATGTGAAGAAAGTTCTGGACATTTCTGTATCCATCCACTTGTTATTCAAGTAAAAGTAGAGGCCCCCTGCTCCCTCTGCTTTCATGTTTCTGGGTCAGATTATTCGATCAGGTTCAAACCGGCCTGCTCTCATTGTGTCTGACAATGTTGTTGTTGTCTAATGTTAGCTTAGATCCTGTCTACGTCCACCATCGTCAGCTGACTAAAACACGCACGCTGAACAGGAGAAAAAAAAACCTTTATCCATCCTGTTATTGTGCTTCCACACACATGACCCTCCCTGTCTGTCTGGGGCTTCACACACGTGGAAACACCCAGCCACAACACAACGTTCCTCACTGACATTTTGTTCTTTACAGTCCCGCCAACGTCCACACACCCCCTGTCCTATCAAACGAGGCCTGCGGCAGGGCTAGCCGGTGTTAACCCCAGTGCCGCTTCCCAAACAAAAGGGAGTCCTAATCAGATTTATGTAGGGCTTGGGTCTGTTGTGAAACGTTGCCGTTGAGCATGTGTAGTGTGTGTTTGTCTGTTACGCGACAGTGCCTTTGTGTGCCCGCCGGGCAGCAAATCCCCCCAGATCACTCCTCCGAGTGGGCCCTAATCCCACTGGGCCTGTTTATGTCTTTACCGCCCCTTTCAAAAGCAGCAGGGTCACAATGTGGTCCTGGCATGCTGACAGACTAAACCATCAGGGCTCCTCCTCTCATACCCCGCAGCCACCACAACCACACACACACTCACCCACACTCCCGCCAAAACATTACCCACTACAGTGCCCACTGCCCCTTTTTCATAACCATGACACTGCCCACTCTGCTTTTGTCTTACATCCCAAAACTTTGGCTCCCTTTCCTTTCATCTTCCCCTTAAAACTTTCATGTCTCCCTGCCGCCAATACAGTCTGTCTCATTATACATGCTCCCTTTCCTCCTCCCTCCCACTGTCTGTGTGTCTGTAGACTAACGGGTTGTCTTTGGTCGTCGGCCTGTTTACCCTTTTCAATGAAAGCACTGGGATTCCACACATTGCCCGTTCTGTTTGGAGAATGCCGTGCCTCTGATTGGCAAGCCGATACTGGTATTTCCATAACACTGGTCAGTTTGACCAACCCAGCAGTGTTAACATAGAAAGCCCCCCCCCCTTTTTTGTTTTGATGATACTTAAACTTAAACCACCATCAACCATGATCAGAGCATACCAAAACGAGTCCCTTTCTGTATGTGCAGTTTAATTCACAAGCTTTAAGTCTGATTTTAACATCATACCCTATTTTGTCAACTTATACCATTAAACCAATCCACAATCCATTAATGAAGGAAAGGTCAGAATAAAAAAAAGTATATGGTAAACAAAATTGAAACTTTGGGAACAATATGGATGTAAATAAAAGCAACTTAAGGTCATTTTTTTTTTCACTTTTAGGAGCTTTAAACTGCACATCAGCTACTGACCACGGAAAATTAAACCATAGAGCAACATGAACTGTCTCCTAAAGATGGTTCTGTTATTCTCTCTTCTGAATATTCAAACTTAATCTCAAAGTTTTTCTCCACCACATTGCACATGATTATTCATCATAAAACCATACCTTGCTGTAGTTGCATTCAGTGCGTTTAATGAGTGCAAATACTACACAGCTAGTGCAACAATTGTATTCTGTTGCATCATTTGCTGAATTTATTCAGTTACACACATAACAAGAAATGAAACCACAGTGTTAATAATGAAAATAAGTTATACACTTTAAATGAAATGTAGTCATGTAACACATCCACAACCAAAATTTGATATCAGACAAAAGAAGGCGTGCTACTTTAAGGTATTTGTGGTTTGTTATCCTGTGCTCCTGTTCTTCTATGTACTTAAATGTGTGTGTAGAGAGGATGGATCATGTTTTCTAGGACATGTTGTACTGGGTATTATTGACCAGATATGGAAAAGAAATGGAGCTTAATGTTAAGCTGTCATAAAAAAGTGAAAATGAAAACAGACCGGTTAAAAAAAAACACATTTTATTTTACTTTTTAAAGAAGCAATTCTTGCAAATATAGGGTAACTGCCTGATAACCAGATTGACTTTTCTTCCACATACAGTAAAAAAAATCTGCTTACAGGGTGCATTAGGTTTTTACAGGCCTACAACTACAGCCTCGATGCAACTTAGACTGACTAGGACTGAGCAGCCTTGAGGTCGACTACAAAATTAGCTTTACTGTACCACATGACATAGCCTACAAAATGTGTTACAACACAAGTGATGGAGCAGAGTGATGTAGCACTCTGTTCCCCCCCTCATCATCTCACATCATCCTCATGGAGCCACATGCTCAAACCTCCAACTACATAGCCCACTGCTCTGACTCCTGGCTGCGGGTCTCCACAGTCTGCATCCAATAAGACACAAGGAGCACATGCGACAGCGGCAGTGTCACCATCATTGCATAATTTAGGTCAAACACACACTCACGGGCATCCACAACACTCGGCCAAGAACAGGGTCCCTTACCGCGTTGTGATGAGTCTCTCTGTCTCCCAGTCGCGTCCTCTTATCACGACCCACGGCAGCGTTTCAGACCGTATAAATAGGCAGACATCAGTGGGAGGACCTATGCAACTGTCCGGGGTCTTGCATGAGATAATCAGCCAACCTCTCTCTCGTCATCACACACACTTACCCCTGTGCTGTTAAATCCGCACAGACCTGGTTTATTCAGGTCTGATATGCCTATTAACGTCGTCTGTGGAAGAGATCTTCCTTGTGTCTTGATTGCCAGTATGTGTGTGTGTGAGAGAGAGAGAGAAAGAGAATGAGAGAAAGGGAATGAGTGTGAGTGAGAAACCGGGTCCTGCTTTTGCTTTTGTCGTCACATGCGCATCTCACGCTGCACCGGCAGGCGTGAGGGAAGAGAGCCGGAAGATCCGAGCATCTCTCATCAGCATCCTCACAGCGCCGCCGACTCTCTCTGCTCACTGAGTGGGCTCAAAGTAGGACACTCTGTGTTCAAGGAATGCAGAACCCAAACACTCGGGACGACTCAGCGATGCGCAAGGTTTAATCTCACCAAGTGTAGACAAATATTCAAAGTAGCCTGTAGCCTATATTCTCCATCTACTTTTGTAAAAAAAAAAAAAAAAAAGTATAATAAATAAATGAAAAATGTATCTGAACCCTCAATCAGAGAGTCTAAAGCTGAAATATATTTTTTCTTGTAGCTACACTACCAGTCAAAAGTTTAGAAGCACCTTCTCGTTCAAGGGTTTGTATTTATTTTAATTATTTGAAACACTGTAGATTAATACTGAAGGCATCAAAACTGTGAAAGAACATATATGGAATTATTTAATGATCAAAAAAATATTAAATAAACCAGAATACGTTTTATATTTTAGATTCTGTAAAGTAGCCCCCTTTTTCCTTCATGACAGCTTTTCTCACTCTTGGTATTCTCTCAGTCTGCTTCATGAAGTGGTCTCCTGGAATGGTTTCTAATTAACATGAGTTAACTTGAGTTGTTCAGAGGTAGGGTTAGTACACAATGGATAGCCCTATTTGACTACTGTTGTAAACCATATTATGGCAGAGCCATATTATTTAATAGTTTTGATGTCTTCAGTATTTATCTACAATGTGGAAAATAATTAAAATAAATAAAACCCATTGAATGAGAAGGTGTGTCTACATTTTTGACTGGTAGTGTATATGTTTTTCATTGCAATCAGATGAGATCTGAGTTAATTTTCCGAATCAAGGAACATTAACTCACAGTTAATTGAAAAGTATTCAGATGCCAATGAGCCAATTAAACTTAAGTTTTAAGCTGAACTGATGTTAGGAAGAAAGCACCGTGTATTTTTTCAATTGACAAATTGCCCAAACTTGATCTACTACATTTTTTATAACAAACAACTCATTCATTTTGTGAGAGTTGTTTGTGTGCAAAACCCCTGCGACGCATCTTTAAAATGGTCTATAGGCTAAAGAAAAGATCCAGTTTTTCTGAGAAAATACACCAAAGAAGTACTGAACCCTGTGTTTGAAGGGGCACAACTGTATTTTACATCTTTATTTTTAAAACAAAAAGCCTCAATAGCTTTTCTATAACATGATGTGTGCCACACATAGGTGCCACATGTCAAAGTTCTGGACTGCTGGAGATAGATGATTCACAGCAGCTGTCACTCAAAGAGTAGAGCCCTGAAAATGTGAATGGTTCAGTATTTGTAAGGAAAAACTATAGAGCAACAGTGGCAGAAAGAATGGACAGATGAAAAAAGAGGAAGGCAGTGTTTCTCTGTGCAGCCTACAGTGGTGGACAAAGTACACAGCTTCATTACTTAAGTCAAAGTATAGATACCCCAGGTCAAATATTACTCCAATACAAGAGAAAGTTACTCTTTCAGATTATTACTTGAGTTAAAGTACTGAAGTACTTGCTTTTAAAAATACTTTAGTATTCAAAGTACTTCTTAAAAAATCTCTAAATGTTGTTTTTTCACAATACACAAGTTCAGTCAAGAATGCATAGAAGTACATTCTGTTACATTATGTTTATTTAGAAACCATTAGGCTAATTGAAATCTCTTAAAACTATACCATGGAATAAAAACAGAAACTAAGCTATCCAAGCACAGACACCTTAATTTAAAATGTTCATTTGGATTGAAATAAATGTTACGTAGCTCAACACGCTTTCTCAGGTTGGACTGTGAATGTTTGTATGTTTGGACAGAGTGGGAAACAGGGAGAACATTTCAAACGCTACATATCATTCTTCATTTCAAAAACCTCTAACACAGGCTTTGTGGCTTATATGGGACCTGAGAAATGAAATTCCGTTCCATATCATGCGACAGCTTGTATTTTTATGACAATAAAAAACCTTGAATCCTTGAATCCTTAAAAGATATGACCATGGGTGCTCAGGTGGAGAATTATAGCCATCATTACCACCTCTAAATGAACTGGCTGATCTGAGTGAAATTTGCTCTGTGTTTGCTCCACGTTCAACCGTGGAGACGCACGATATACAGGTATGACTAAACCACTGAAACAAACAGAAATACACAAACATATTTTACTGTCTTAGGATCAGATTTCAGAAAAGAGGAGGAAATTCATGAGCTGACTTCAAAGCAAAAGTAGTGAGTAACTAGAGCATTTATAGAAATGTGGTGGAGTCAAAAGTACAATACTTGTCTTCTACTTGGAGTAAAAGTAATAAGCTCCCCCCAAAAATAATACTCAAGTAAAGTACAGATACTCAAAAAATGTTCCTCAGTACTGTACTC
This sequence comes from Notolabrus celidotus, assembly GCF_009762535.1. NCBI lineage: Eukaryota > Metazoa > Chordata > Actinopteri > Labriformes > Labridae > Notolabrus > Notolabrus celidotus. The sequence continues at coordinate 16,619,103 of NC_048283.1, forward strand.
AAGTAAATCTACTTTATTACTGTCCACCACTGGCAGCCATCAATTAAAAAGAAAAGGATGGTGTTAAAGACTGGGGGGACGGCTGAGGTGGTCCTAACCAGGCTTAAACTGGGGCATTATGGGCTGACCAAATACCTTAAAGTCACAGGGAAACAATCAGATTCAGTCCTTTTCTCTTGTAGAAGATATGGGCATGAAAATCGGATACTGTACAGAGAATTGTTTTTTAAATCAACCGGCCTGTATGTCAGAATATAAGTAGGTATTAAAACCTAGCCTGTGGAGGGCAGCATTACACTTCCCAGTATACAGCCTGCCGGAATATCATTCGAGGAAGAAGAAGAACACGAGTAGAGCCCCGCCCCTTTGGTCCATGAGCCAATCAATGAGCTGAAGACAATCCACCACTTCCGGTCCCTCTCACAAACCCAAACACATGTTTATAGCAGTTAGCTTAGTGAATAACGTCAAAGGAGGTATTAAACATCACTGAAGATGGTTCAGCTCAGTAGAATCTGCTTCAGGAAGGTAAGTGCCGTCATGGATTTGTATCTCCTGTGAATTCAGTCAACAATGACCCCTTACCGAGAGTTCTTACAGTGACATTGACAGACAAGCTAACTCACAATCAAAACATCAAGACACGGCAGACGAACTTCATAAGTGTTGATCAACTTTTTAATGTGGGTACTTACACGTTCTTGTCATAATGTTTTCACGGTGGTTTTAATTCGCGTTATTCATTAATAACAAGGGGGTATTTTACCACTACTCTCTGGCTTTACTTTATTTATCCCCGGGGTACGGTGGCCCTGAAGGACAAAACAAATGTACAAAAGATGAAACACTTTTACAAAGTTGGAGACAAATTTTACAAACGATGGAACACTTTTACCGTCAAGTCTGACTCCTTTAAGCCTGACTCCTTTTAGCCTGAGGCGATGTGGTCTGAGGCCGTTTCATCTGAATTCACATGATGAAGGTTTTGTGGAGTTATGACGGAGCTTTCCAGAGACATGATGCTTTTTCATCTGAGGTCTGACACCTCTCTCTGAGACCTGAGGATGTCCTAATATGTAATAATAATAATAATAATAATAATAATTTTATTTGCAGAGCACCTTTCAAAACCAGGTTACAAGGTGCTTTACATGGGCAGCAAGATAAAACAGGCAGATCATAAAAACACACAAGTCAAGATAAAGAAATAAAACATGTTCCCCTAAGAGAGATCCAAAGGAATCAAATTATTTTAAAATATATTTCTTAGGATGGTTAAAATAAAATAAAGTCAAATAAATTCAGATAAAATCTGGGAAGGCTCTGCGATAAAAGTATGTTTTATGAAGGGATTTAAAAGAGCTCAGTGACTCAGCTGACCTGATCTCCTCGGACAGAGGTTCCAGAGCATTGGACCCCTCACTGCGAACGCTCTGTCCCCTTTTGTTTTCATGTAAACCATGTCAATCTCCATTTGGTTTCTCTCCATCAAAACAAATTAATGACTCCTCACTCCATCACTTCCGGATCACTTCCAGTATTTGGAACATTCCCTTTCTGTAAAAATGAAATGTTAATTTGTTTCAGAAATGGTAAAAGTGTTCCGCCTTTTTTAAAATTGTCTCCAACTTTGTATAAGTGTTTCGTATTTTGTAAATTTGTTTTGTCCTTCAGGACCACCGTACCCCGGGGATAAATAAAGTATTTTGAATTGAATTGAATTGTAGGCATGCATGTTTAGTGTCCTATGAAGAGAGTTGATGAAGCCAAGCAAAACAAAGACCCTCTTCTGAGCATATAACTAATGTTTGAGCTCAGCAGTTGTTATGCTTTAATAAACAGCACCTTTTCACACATGCTAACCCAGAAGTCAAGCATGGAGTATCTAAACACTTACACATAACAGTATGTCACATTCTTATTATTTAAATGAAAGCTGCAGAATAAAGACTAGGAAGTGGACCCTGAATGGGGATTATTGGGTGTTTTGTAAAAATGTAAACATTTAATTACAAGGATAACAAAATACATTGCAAGACTTTTAAAAATGTATTTCATGAGGAAGTCTCATCCAGAGAAATAATATTTAGACCGAGCAAAGATAGCAGCCGTATGAATCAAAAACACATTGAAACAACATGAACCAGATAATAGAAAATCACAACAATTAAAAAAATAATTCAAGTACACAGTAAGCTTACCACATGCCTCAGACTCGACCACTTCATTTTTATGATGCCCTTACATTTTACAAGTTATATCAGTGTGTCTGTCCTCTTTTTGTCACGTTACTTCCAGTTTTTTTCCGATTGTGATGTTTATTTCTTCTACAGTATGCAAACTTTGTGGATAACCTGCGTCTGTACGTTGCTGGAGGCAGTGGTGGCATGGGTTTACCCCGCCTCGGGGGACAGGGAGGGGATGGGGGAGACGTTTGGGTGATGGCTTCAAAGAATATGACTTTGAAGAAGATAAAGGAAAAGTACCCCCACAAACGATTTATTGGGGGAATCGGAGCCAACAGCAGGTGTGTATTTACAAATATAATCCTCTTTCTTACAATCTTTCACAAAGATTGACTTCAGCTGGGGTTTTTGTATTTCAGAGACCCAGAATATTGTTCTATGACAAATGCTTGAAGCTACTGTTTGAGGTGTTTTGTGTGTTAATGGTAAAAATGTATTTATCTGCAGTGTTAGAGCACTGAAAGGAGAGAGGGGAGAGGACCGGGAGATCAGCGCTCCTGTTGGTATCATAGTCACCACAGACAATGGCAAAGTACTTGGTGTGTCATCAAAGATCTTTCTGATACTGTAACCCCATTTTTTTTGTTTAATGATCCCTTCTTTTCTTTAAACCAGCCCTCATTTAACATTTTTTTAACTATATTCACATATACATCATTTGTAGTATAAAATGAAGAGAATTAGTAACCATGATGTTGCTGTAAAATGTTAATATAAGTTTTCTATATTGTTGCTCAAAGGTGAACTGAATGCAGAGGGTGATCGTTTAAAGGTTGCAAAAGGAGGACATGGCGGCTCCTTCCACTCTTCATTTGAGCCTAAAAAGGGCCAGGTTAAACAAATAAGGCTGGACCTTAAACTAATTGCTGATCTGGGTCTTGTCGGGTGAGAGCAGAGATGCACATAAACATGTTTGTTTCAGCTGCAGCTTCGACCTGCTTTCTAAATTCTGTTTTGGTTCACTCTCAGGTTCCCAAACGCAGGAAAGTCTTCTCTTCTGATGGCTGTGTCTAATGCAACACCTCAGATTGCCAACTATGCTTGTGAGTGCACACTACACAACACTTCTTCTGGTTATTTATTCTTGTTTTGTATTAGTGGCTTTTCTAAAATCTTTGTTATTTCACAGTCACAACTTTGAAGCCTGAAATTGGAAAAGTGATGTATAAAGATTACAAGCAGGTAAGGGAATGAATACAAGTTTAAATGTCAATAAAAAAGGTTCCTTTTCTCCACTTTCTTGTCCCTGAGAGGTGTACTTGTTTATTTTTTATTTTCTGTAGATTTCTGTTGCTGACCTCCCTGGCCTCATTGAAGGAGCTCATATAAACAAAGGCATGGGCCACAAGTTTCTAAAACACGTGGAGAGGACCAAGCAGCTACTTTTTGTGGTATGTTGACAGAATGATGCATACATACAGTATATGTGTACATGTGGACATACATATTTCAATGTGATCTGAAAAGTGTGCTGAACATAACCAAGTTTTGATCTGCTGTGTCTACAGGTTGATGTCTCTGGCTTCCAGTTGGCAAGTAAAACACCGTTTAGGTCGGCCTTTGAAGCTGTTCAACTTCTGACCAAGGTCAGACAGAAAACTTAAGACTCTTTTTTTTAAATATTTACACTACCAGTCAAAAGTTTTGAAACACCTTCTCATTCAAGGGTTTGTATTTTTTTAATTATTTGAAACATTGTAGATTAATACTGAAGACATTTAAACTCTGAAAGAACACATATGGAATTATTTAATTAACAAAAATGTGTTAAACAAACTAGAACATGTTTTATATTTTAGATTCTGTAAAGTAGCCCCCTTTTTCCTTCATGACAGCTTTGCACACACTTGGTATTCTCTCAGTCTGCTTCATGAAGTGGTCTCCTGGACTGGTTTCTAATTAACATGAGCCTTGTCAAGAGTTCATTTGTAGAATTACTTGCTTTCTTAATGTGTTTGAGACCATCAGTTGTGTTGTTAAGAGGTAGGGTTAGCACACAATGGACATCCCTATTTGACTACTGTTGTAATCCAGATTATGGCAAAAACCAGATTATTTCATTGTTTTGATGTCTTCAGTATTAAACTACAATGTCGAAAACAATTAGAATAAATAAAAACCATTGAATGAGAAGGTGTGTCCAAACTTTTGACTGATAGTGTACATTACATTGTTACAACAACAAAAAATGAATTGTATTCTGAGCACAATATACCGCATGTTCTTTTCATGGGCTTCTTAGGCCTTTACAGATCTCTTATTATCTACTCCATCTTCTTCCTCCTCCTCTTCCTCCCACTCTTCTCTCGGTGTCAAGGAGTTGGAGCTGTACAAAGAGGAGCTCGTATCAAAGCCTGCTTTGCTAGTGGTGAATAAGATGGATCTGCCTGATGCAGAGGAGAAACTAGCAGAGTTGAAGGAGCAGCTACAAAACCCTGATGGTAAATTTAGTGGATTTAATTATTTTATCATTTTCAAAGGGAGTTTGAATTATGATGCAATATAAGTTATTTCAAAGCAACTAGTTCAAATATTTTTTAGTTCAAAATATCATCATGTGACTGCCACAAGGTCCCATAGCAGTTACCGTTTTGATGAATGCAATGCAAGAGCCTCTTGTCGTAATGTAAACAAGCTTGTTGGAGATCTGCAGGTCAGATTCCAAAGGCTGCTGATGTGATACATTTTCCAAGTGACCTCACATCCAGAGCAAAGGATTGAATTAGTTTGTTCCACAGTAAGAGTGTAGTTATTATAGATAAATAAGCAAATGACTGAAAATGTTCTTGACCGTTTGGAACCAAGAAGAAAAAATCACCTACTTGCATTGCCTCTAACATGTTAACAGGACCTTGATCCACACTTGGCTTGTGTTTTTATATTCTTAAAGGCTGTTTTATTTTCCCTCCTGCAGAGTTTTCTGATTTGTTGCCTGACGACATGAAACCAAAGAACTTTCTGAGCTTCAGACACGTGGTTCCTGTCTCCGCCCTCACTGGGTTTGGGATTGAACATTTAAAAAGTTGCATCAGAGAGTCACTTGATGAAAGCGCAGAAACAATCTCCAAAGCCATCCATCAAGAAAGACTGCAGACACTGAGGCACCTATCACATTAAGGTCTGTGACAAACATGGACAAGTCACACCTTCTCTTCTTTGTGCTGACAGTGTACAGATGACAGATGAGTCTCATTCTGCCTGCTGTTAAAATGATGAACTAGTTGAACATTTTTCACTGTTGAAACACCTGTGATGACAGAAACTGTGTGGTGTCAACACAGACCTGTTCACAGAGGCTACAGAGCTTGCAGGATTTCAGGATGGGACTATATCCCACTGAACCCTAACCGACTGGTGGTGTCAATCGTGTAGTGTGTGTGTGAGGGCTTGGTATTGTATAAAAATGATGAATGGGACAAACTGTTATGTCATCTCACGTTGTCTGGAAACAAGATGTGCCATTAAATAACAAAAAGAAAGCAAATCACCAGCATGAGTTTATGTATCTTAAAGCCTGTCCTAGCAGCATGCAAGTGTCAGATATCGCTACAGGGTAGCAACAGATGCACACCGTTCACAAAACTGGAACTGGCTGAGATATACAGTATCTCACAAAAGTGAGTACACCCCTCACATTTCTTCAAAAGATGATGCACAAGAAAGTCTGCAAACAATCTGCTAAAGAAAAGCAGACTAAGGACATGGATAACTGGAACCATGTCTTGTGGTCTGATGAGACCAAGGTAAACTTTTGGTTCATATGGTGTCAAGCGTGTGTTGGGGCAACCAGGTGAGGAGTACAAAGACAAGTATGTCTTGCATACAGTCAAGCATGGTGCTGGGAGTGTCATGGTCTGGGTCTGTATGAGTGCTGCCGGTACTGGGGAGCTACAGTTCACTGAGGGAACCATGAATGCCAGTATGTACTGTGACATACTGAAGCAGAGCATGATCCCCTCCCTTCAAAAACTGGGCCACAGGGCAGTATTCCAACATGATAACGACCCCACACACATCCACAAGACGGCCCCTGCCTTGCTAAAGAAGCTGAGGGTGAAGGTGATGGAGTGGCCAAGCATGTCTCCAGCCCTAAACCCTATAGAGCATCTGTGGGGCCTCCTCAGATGGAAGGTGGAGGAGCACAAGGTCTCTAACATCCACCAGCTCCGTGATGTTGTCATGGAGGAGTGGAAGAGGATTCCAGTGGAAACCTGTGAAGCTCTGGTGAACTCCATGCCCAAGAGGGTTAAGGCAGTGCTAGAAAATAATGGTGGCCACACAAAATATTGACACTTTGGGCCCAATTTGGACATTTTCACTTAGGGGTGTACTCACTTTTGGTTGCCGGTGGTTTAAACATTAATGGCTGTGTGTTGACTTATTTTGATGGGACAGTAAATTTACGCTGTTATACAAGCTGTACACTGACTACTTTACATTGTATCAAAGTGTCATTTCTGCAGTGTTGCCCCATGAAAAGATATAATTAAATATTTGCATAAATGCGAGGTGTGTATTCACTTTTGTGAGATACTGTTCAATGACCCAGCTGTTATGATCACAGAAATAGACAGAGATCGTCTGATGCTATGCGATGTTTCACGAAATCTGACCCTCACATGCTGTTAGGACAGTACTTCTAAGCAAACCAACAAAAAAACAAAAGGACAGTAATGTTGACCCTGTGCTAGCTTACAAGTTAACACATTTATTCATGCTGACTTTTTTTTAATTAATGTACTTATTATTTATTTTCAACACTGTAATCTCGTATTTTGCAATTGTAAAGTCTGCATCAGAGGGTCCTTGCACTTGCACATGTCTATCAGTCTGTGTGTGTGGGGTTTGAGGTTGGTCATATGAAAGCTGAGCAACCAGATGCTAAATCTATAGAACTAACCAGAGGAGCTTTGAAAAGTTGTGTTCACATTTGAACATGGAGAACTCATTGCAGTTGTCTTTATTCACATTTGTTCACCTGAGGCTGAAAATCACTGAGTGGCTGAATGTAATAAATGACATTGATACTGTTTAATTTGCCTGATATCTGTAACACTGACAATGATGGATCAGTGTGTGTGTTGCTCATTTAACATGTTGATTAATGAAGTCAGTTTTTTCTCACACCTGTACTGTTTGTTTCCCTCTACAGTAATATCTGATACTATGAGAAATGTCAGCAAAGACAGGAGTGTTGATGAAAGTTTTATTTTATATTAAATATATTACAATACTGAATGATTAGGAGAAAGGAAAATAATGGCATTGATTTTTGCATCATCAGTCTGTACAGCATACAGGCAAAAATTAAAGAAAAAAAAGAAAAAGCAACTGCAGTATTTAGTTTTGAACTCGCACATGTAGGGTCCTCATTCTTCCTGCAGCAGAGGGCTGATGTGTCCGGCAGCAGGTCGAAAGGGTGAGACTGGTTGGTTGGTGTTCTCCAGTACACTTAATACATTCAAGTCTCTGCCCAGATGGAGACACACGGCTCATCTGTGGGGACTTTTTGCCGTAATTATCCTCAGTCAGGATCTGTTGGCTCGACTGTGCACACAGTCAGATATGTTCGAAAAATTGACAGCTGTACATTGACAGAAAACACTGTAGCCTGTGGCGTCCCCTCCTCAGCGGTGCAATGTCCGTGACACCGGAAAGAATGTTTCGCTGTAGCACGATATATGATGTTAAAAATATAATCAAGGACTCTGAGATACTGCGCTCTACAGCCTTGGGTAGCCCAGGACACCTGACTGGGCATCTAAACACTGACAATACTAAAAGAAGACCAGAGCAAAGAAGAAGGCTCAGGTAGAAGGCAAATCATGAGCCCGTACACATCTCATTTACAACATTATGTGTGTCCAAACTTTATATGATACAGATTAGCACATGCCAGAGGAATGACCCCGCTGTTTGCCTGGGGACAAATTTGTGTTTTAGAAAAACTCAACATGTCTCCATTCAAACTCATGAACACACATAACCACAATAATGCACTTAATTACTGTTTGAATCAATGCTGTACATAATGCTGAGAAAAAAGTGGACGTTACAAAGGTACTTGATAAAAAAGATACTTGTAGCAATATTAATCCAATATTGTGAAGGTTGTATTACCTATACAGTCCTAACTCATACATGGATTACAAATGAAAGAGTGCTCACACAGGAATAAAAACTCAACAACAGCAGGATGGCAAACAGGAGGCCTTAAGACAACAATCTGAGCTCTAACTGTACAAAGAACTTGCTTCTGGGAGTGATATAAGAAAAAATTCTGATAAATCCACCTTAAATAGCAACACAGGCATCAGTCAAAGCACAAAAACTCATTCTCAATCATTTTAATCCCCATGAATTGTCCCGACTTTGCTGACTGAGGGAAAAAAGTCTTTCATGCTCTTTCCCATTACAGTCTCACAAACAGCCTACCTGGAGAAATAACTTAATTTAAAATAGAACTGTCATGCTGTTGGTCTTCACAAGCTCAAACAGCAAGCACTGTACAGCATAGTTTAATCATTTACAAGGCTAAATATCTCTGCCATTACAGCTAAATCCAAAATGCACATTTTTCAATTCCAGATTCTCACAGATTTCGGCCAACGACCTCATTCACATTGGTGACTTTCATTCTCATTACCTAAATGACCCAGGAGTCCAGTTAGAATCATGAGAACTTAATACTTCTTAACACTAATCGATGGAAAACTTCCAAAAACCACACAAGTGAAAGTGGCACACCTACAACTACACGAAACACATCTCAGTCCATTAATTTCACTCAGAAATGGCATGTTTAACTATTGAAATGACCCTAAATAATACTCATCAGCTCTGCTTCAGCAACACTCTCAATGTGCCACAGTCACATTTCCACCAATACGTCCTCAATCATGTCTGGATGTGTGTATTTCTCCCAGATAAGGATGAAACCTGTACCTAGATAACAAAAAAAAACATGTTTACATTCTGCTGTGGATGGAGGGAGCTATTTAGGTCACAGTCACACAGGAAGAAGCCAGAGGGAGGAAAGAAAAGAGGACGGAAAATAGAATCACAGACAGAAGAACGAGTGCGGGGTCTCTACACTTACCTACAGAAACTGTCTACGACACGGTACGACAGGAAGAGGAGAGAGGAGACTCCATTTTTGTACCCCCTTCAAAATAAAAGCAAAAGCATACTCTGTGTGTATTTCACTGTACATATTTACACACGCTCAAAACGGACAGGGTCAGGTTGGGTCCATGTTATTGGTTATGGTCTATAAATGGTGATACGATATGGGTTACCTATAGTGGAGAGAAAGCATCTAGGCCTACAGAAGGCATAAAATCACTGCCCCCTCGCATGCTTTCCTTTCAGATCAGACAACGGTTCTTCTCGTCTTTTCAGTAGGAGGAGGTTGCTGATACACAGGGTTGTCTCATGCATACAGTGTCGGAGTTTCTACAATGAATCACGTGCGTCCAACAAAATCCAGCGATGCAGTTTGATGCAATGACCTGCTCTGTCTCCTTTTTTTTTAGAGAGGAGCTCCAAACAACGGAGGGGCAACAGTGGTGTTGAAGTGATGAGAATGGGGTTGAAGGGGGATGTGACAGGGTTTAAGATGTCAGGACACAAAGCTAGGGGTGGGTGGGAGAGGAAGGGTTTTCCAGTCCTGTATGGGAGGCCTGAGCGGACAGGAACAGCTCAGTCTGAGCTCCAGCTGGCCTGGAGTGGATGTAGTGGTTTCTCCGACGTCTCCTTCTAGTAGAGATCCACTGAATGACGCTGTCGGACGAGACAGCCTCGGAGATGCTTGGACACACACACTCACACACACCTTTGCCTAGTTGCAATCCAGTGGGGGGTCTCTCTCTGTTTCATTGTTTACAGTCAATTTTGTTTCATTTTTGTGTTTTTCATTCGTAGAAAAGGAGACACGAGTGTAGTTCCTTAAGGTCTTTTGCAGAGTGGGTAACACGGGTGTTATATTGAAGTTTCCCACAGCTGAGGAGGCAAGAAGAAAGTATGAGAGAGAGAAAATAAAATAAATTGTAATATTTTGCCACGGTCCTTTGACTGAAACAATTACAAAAACATTTATTGTTCGGGTGGTTTAAGTGGAAGAGTAAAGTCAATCTGCAATCTTTCATTCATCAGTTATTTCTTTATTTATCATCCAGTTCAAATTTCACCTTTGTCACCTTTTATTCTATTTTTTTTTTTTTAAGTATAGAATCTTATTTTCCTTTTATGGTTTAATATTTTAGTGTTTTATTATCTTAGTAATTTATTTTATTTTATGTATTTATACATTTTAAGTATCGAGTCTTATTTACTTTTAATGGTTTAATATTTTAGTGTTTTATTATCTTAGTAATTTATTTTATTTATTTATTAATTTTAAGTATATACTCTTATTTTATTTTAATGGTTTAATATATATCTATTTTTATTATCTTAGAAATGTATTTTATTTTGGTGATTTTATTTTCCTGTGTGAGTTTTAACATCTTATTTTATCTCTAGTGTTTCCTCAACAAGATATCATGAGAGCATTTCCTCAGTTCTTTCAGCAACTTCTTTTTTATTTGTATTTATTTATTTTATTTTCATTGTTTTTATTATTATTATTGCTGCATATTATAGTGTCCTTTGCTTTAGGATTGTGGGTGGGTTTTGGGGTCGGGCTGGGTTGGGTTTAGGTTCAGGGGGGATCTTTTTATTTTTTTTGTACAGCACTTTGTGTTACAATATCATTTTATGAAAAGCACTTTATAAAAGTCTGATTTATTGATTGACTGATTGACTGATTGACTGATTGACTGATTGACTGATTGATTGATTGATTGATTGATTGATTGATTGATTGATTGAAAATGTTCTCCAGTCTGATTTAGAAAATTACAACTCTGTCAATAACCAGTTACAAATCAGGTCCATTTAGCATCCTAAATATCTAGTGATACACTTTATGTTTTTACAAAATAGCTATAACTGGCCTACCATGGGAATGTATTAGGACCATGGAAGGTAACAAGGATAGAAAAATAATTACTATGAAAAGGCAGAGGGTTGATATTAACAGGAAAAGAAGTATGTTTACTTAAACATTTTACAAAAATATTAAAAAAAAGAAACATGTTTATTATCTGAGTGCAAAAATATATTATGTTCTCTGAAATTACAATCTCAAATGTACTAGATTTTTATTTGTATTTTTTATGCTGAGAAACCACATCTCAAGATTGCATCTCAAAGATTGGATTTGACTCATCCCACAACACCCCTACTTTCATGTGTTTCTAATCAATACTTGCCCTGGCACTCTGCCTGTTGCCTTTCCTGTGGTCATCAGGGAGGGGGGGCATGGGGTACGGGTACCTCCTGCTGGACGCAATAGATCCTGTAGAGGAAGTTGGCGACTTTGCAGGGGATAACGTCCTAAAAAAAAAAAGAAGTGAGGTCATTCAATTATTGCTTCTTCTGTCCTGGTTGGTTCAGGATGAAGCTGGCCAAAGAGACAGATGGATAAATGAGGTGACGCTCAGTTAGTTGAGCTGCTTCGATATCTGTGACTTTGGGCAACATCCTCCTTCAGATGAGCTCATTATTTCCCCTTCCTACAGAAAGAGGTTGATCATAAAAGTTTTAACTAGTGCTCGTCATAAGCAAAGAAGCAGACGATAATGTAATGTGTTCAACAGCGAATAAGTGTGGCCATAGCTCAGCTTTTAGGGCCAACCTCTCTGCAAAGGAGTATACAGTTCCAGCAGCGGTGTGGACATCGTCTTTTTAGTCTCCTGCAACTCACATACTTCCCCGTGTTACAGCATTACTTTCTCATCATCAAGCTCTGAGACAACACTTGCCAGACTGAGCAGAAATTCCACTTTAGCCACGGTTGGAAAACACTCTGCTAAAGGTAACCTCTGCTTCCAGCTGAGCCAGTCATCCTCTACAAAAAAAATGTGAACTAGTGCGTGTTCAGATGAGGAATGCTGGGGGCAGTGAGAGAGATGAGGCAACTGACGGCTGACCAGACCGAAGCGGAGCCGGGTGAGAACAACAGACTGAGAGAAACAGAGGGAGAGGACCTGACCAGTAAAACAGCCACTATAAGCCTGTCCCATGTGCAGCAGCTTGTTTACACCACTGCTGTGTGGCGATCAGACCCAGGAGGGATTGGTCAAAGTAGTGGAGAGAGCTGGGAAGTTGAATAACCACTGGTTCCAGAAGCATCTTCTTCCCTACAATAAATTCCAATCTTAACTTTCTTCCCCTCAGTTTTTAAATACCTGAATTCCTGTGAAAAATGAAGTGCTTCATTAACGTTTCATCATCAGACAGCCCCCCACTTCCAGTAAAACTGATATATATGTACCCATGTTGAAGGAAATCATACGTTTTAACCCTCCTGTTATGTTCATTTCTCAGGAACAGCAATAATGTTCCTGGGTCAATTTGACCCTGGGCATATTTAATGATCCAAAAGTGTCAGAACCGAAAAAATCCCAATAAACATTTTTTAATCTCATTATTAACTCCATTACTAACCATTTAAATAAATATTTGGTGCAATGGTGTTCTTTAATCCTCACAGATCATTGTTCAATGAGGATATCTCACTTGTTTTTAATGAAAATTCACATTAAAACCTTTTTAAATGTACATTGGAAAGCCCTAAATATAAATACAATAGTTTTACCTGACATAGATTTTGTTTTATTTTGAATTTTAATTTTAATTTATTTTTTTAATGAAGTGATGTTGACAAATTGACACGAGACACCTCTCCTGCCACATGCTGCCCAGAGTTTTAGGCTGTTTTTTGCTGGTTTGGAAGGCAAATATTGCCTAAAATGTGAAATAAACCATTTTAATTTTATATGTTGATCTTCAAAATTTTTTGAACTTCAAAAAGGGTCAATTTGACCCGCAACATAACAGGAGGGTTAATACACATTTGTGGTTTGAGTCCGATGATCATTATATGAACTGCCAAGATATGTGGTATCAACATATCAACTTTCATCACATTCCCATTAACATCAGCTGAAGTATTTTTGGGGCTAGTTGACCGCTATTTGCATATTAAAAGATGAACTAAAACTACCTGCTGAAACTTGGCATGCTAATGCTAAGCTAAGAAAGTCCAAAAAACTTGATTTTTATAGCTATGTGATTATTACCTTAATGTAAATGTGTTATAAAGTGTTTCATCACAGTTATACACTGAACATTTGTCTTGTTTTTCAAAGTAGCAGACCTTTAGGAACAGGCAGTTTCATTAGGGTTACTTTGTGCCCATGTAATTGTTGCAAATATTAAATTGATATATATTAGATTTTTAAGAAGGAAAAATTAGTTCCTAAGTTTAGCTCTGGAAGCAGGGCACCCCACATCTCTCCACTCTTTTGGACCGTTATTTCCTGCAGTGTAACAACAGTGGGAAGGGAAAGAGTGTGGTCTTGGACACAGTGAACATCTACAGATCACGGTGCTGATTGACATTTTGGTGACTTTTAGCAAAGTGAAGAAACAGCGTGTGTGTAAGACCATAAACTTCCTTGTTGTTATCAAGGAATGCTCGCAGCTGGAGTTTATCTTATAGACATCGGATACTATCAGAGTAGTGGCTTACAGTTTGTGTCAGCAGCACAGTGATAATGTCAGTGCAGGGTTATATTCATTTGGCAGCAGTGACACCACAATGATGCGAAAGCATGTGAGGTCACTGGGCGCAAGGCAGGTGGACACACAGACACAACACATAACATGCTGAGGAAACCACAGACTAAGGGGAAGAAGCAAAGGAGAAAATAAAGGGAAGTAACTGTATTATGATTATAAACTTAGAAAAGGCAGTTAAAGCCATTTTTTGTTATTATTTGCAACAAGATACAGAAGGGTGATTTTCGGAAAATAAAAAACTGTAAAGTGCAGCTGATCAAAAAAATTAGTTTTCACTCAAACAAAAAGTGAGATGACATAAAATGTGAAACATTAGACTTTATACTGAAAAACATTACATTTATTTTTTAATGGTCAACAGTGAACCCCTTTAAGGAACTCCACGTTCCATCATGCCAGTTGTTAATACTATTTTCTTTGAGGTATTAGTTTTAAATTTTTGTATAAAATAGATTAGATTGTAACTTGACTAAACAAATCCAAAAATGAAACCAAAAGTGAGGGTTTTAAAGACAAGCGTGTGGGGTAGAAGACATAGTCTGAGGCAATACCTAAGGTAAGGTCCTTGAGTGTTTCTATTCACATCTTGTACCCATTTAGTTACATCATAAAACTCTGTTTTGGAGCGGGGGGTTAAATACCTGTGGGAAGGGGAGGGGGGTGATGGACACAACACAAGGAGGGAGAGAAGAGAGAAAAGGAAGGAAGAAGAAAAAGAAATTGAAAAGGACACCAAAATCTCCAGAAAAAAAGCCGGTGTGGGAGGGGAAAGAGAGGAAGAGGAGATATTTTAGGAAAGCAGAGCAGAGCAAAGATATCTTGAACAAACACCAAGATGCAATCGAGAGAATGGTGAGAAAGGTGGTGGACAGACCTGTGTGTGGTTTCTGATGAACACGGCACCATGGAAATCACAAACAACTGTGTCGCGTGGTACAGGCTCAGTTGCATATTGGCTTCATGTCACATCATTCCAAGCAGTTAGCTTCTTGCTGCTTAGTCAGTCACATGCTAGCAGTGAGAGCAGATGCACTGCCCAACTATTTAAATGCCAAAACCTTCAAACCGACAAACAAACATCAAGGCTGGGGTGCAGCTGATGCTCACAGCTCATGGACAGTCAACAGGCAGAAATGCAAATGCTTTAAGTTTAAAAGAATCCATGCAGCCTCACAAGCCAGACAAGAGCTGTGAGTTCACACACTGGAAGTGACAACGTGATCTCACCGTCTCGTCTTGTGACTTGACTAGCTTGCAAGACTCAGTGCATCTGTAAACCTCTTTCTATTTCTGTTGTTGAATTTTATACAACTGTTTCTTTGGGTGTTGACTGTTATGTTCTTTGTTTTCTTGCTGTCAACAAATCTAACGAAAAGCAAAAAAACAGCTCTAACTTGGTCAGCCAGATGGAGGCAACTCTGCTGGACCTCTCACTCGATGTATTAACTAAGTAAACATTTTTAGAATTCATTTATTACATCATTTGGTCGACTGGGGTCTTTTTCAGTACATCACCTTCCTTGTAAATGACGTTCTCAATGGCAGTTAAAGCTGCTGTGAGGAACTTTTGATTTATATCAATTTTGGCGCCCCATGGTGGACAAAGTGATACCTCTTATCTCTTGTTCTGTACATGCAAAAGTAGTGTTTTCAACAAAAACCTCACCCTGCTGTCTTTTAACAGCCAGATTTATCACTCAATGTGATTATTTGCCACGAAAACAGCCGAAAAAGGATGTTTCTAAAGTCAAATGTCAATCATGTGGTCTGACACCTACCCCCACTGAGGGGAATAAGGCATTAAAAATGACAACAGAGAAGGTATCAGTGTTGTTATTTATGGTTCTGTTTGCTTTTGAAGGTCATAAAGAGGCAAGGGTATGTGCTAGCATTAGCTGTTCCCTGTGATTAACACATTGCTAATACTGTGGCCTCCCACTGAGGACAGAGGAGAATTGATCTAAATCCACTCTCTCATCGAAATATGGTCACTATTTTACTTATTGCAAACAATACCCAGCAAATCTATAAAATGAATAACCCTTTTTATACATGTTAATGGGGATGTCTGCTAAATTACTGAACAAGTATTAGAATCTTCTAAAACGTCATACAAAGGTTGCTTTATTTATGTATGAACAAGCCTCTACATTCGGACACAGTAAATGGCAGTATGCACTCGCCGTTACATGCAGAGAAGAAGACCAAGTGCAGCTGCAACAAGCTGACGCAGGAGTTAAAATGGCATCACCTGTGTGGATGTTTTGCACTGTTTCAGAGGAGGATAATACAATTGCAATTTGCAAAATGCACCACATGTATTCTGAGAGGAGGAAAAAATGTCCTTGAAAAGTGGTCATGTGGCCACCCAAGATGTACTGAAAAAATATGAAGCAGCAGTAGACAAAGCTAGCATTAGCACCAAAACAACAGTGAGTGCTGTAGGGCTGATTCAATGGGCATTTAAAAACCTCAGAAGGTTTACCAGAGACGAACCAAAGCTTAAGCAATTAATGACAAAATCACTGATTTTACTCACTTAATGAGACACTTTGCCGGAGGTAGAGGACCAAGGACTGCGCCAGGTCATGGTGTATTTTGAACGGCACCAGAGTTGCAGCTACTTTGCAGAACTGCCATGAAACTGCCATGAAACTGCACCTGTACGCTGTGGTATCTACACTCAGCTTGAAGAATCAGAAGTGTTTTTTGTTTTTTTGTGTTAAAGGTGCAGTTGGTAGGAATGTGGTAAAAAACGATACTTTTTGTGCTGGGTTTGGAAAAAAAGTCATAATGACCATCGGTACTCATCAATAGTTGAAGTAATTTGAGATTATGGCAAAATCTTTGTGTTTTCCAATGCCTTTGTATCAAGCAATGTTATTATTCCCCTCGTTCCTGTTATCATGGACCAATCAGAGCTATCTCCTACCCTCTGTTCTGATTGGTCGAGTGGCGGCCCCTACTACGTCGTCCTGATTGACTTGGAAGCCACTACTTCCTCATAGAATGCGCATGAGAAGTAAGCAAAATCTGGTGAGTGGGTTAGTGTTGGCATTCAAAATCTCTCTCCGAACTGTTGTTTATATCACGACTACCGACAGCAGCTTTAACAATAGTGACTTCAGTTAGAAATGGTAAGTATAGCATATTAATATAGATGCGTCTTTGTTCACTAAAACTTAACTTTTCTTACTTGCAGGTGTGCAAAAACTACACATCTAAAATACAAAAGTGTATAAAAACAACAGTTCTCTTCTTGGTATCTTCATGAGCATGTTATTATCAGTATCAGTACTGATAATAAGGTTAAAAAATCCATTGGTTTACAACCTTCTGTTAATAAGTCTGAGGATGAGTGCCACAGAAAAGTTGTAGTAAGTTTAAGACTCAAAAACAGATTTTCTTTGAAGGTTCTTTCATTGGATTTGTTGACAAGATTAAATATTTAAAAAATACAACATGTCACCCGCCTTACAGCCTGATTAATCTAATTCTCTCTAAAGCTTTTTTCATCAACGATTTTCATTGATCTTTCAACGCGACCAACTTGTCAGTAAGAACTTACTCTGTGGAGTTGGAGCGAGCACGGAACTTCTTTCCTTTCAGTTTCTTGCGATTTCCACTCAGATTTCCTGGAAGATACAGAACACAAACACGTCATTAAAATTAAAATTTTAAAAGTTTATGTATGTTTTCAGTGTATGTCTCTTTATGCAGTACCAACTCTGCATTTCAATCACAAATATTCACACATCTACACATCACAGACAAACTATTAACTTGTGGGCAAAGTCTAAAATAGTCTCCTTGTCATGTTTTATCCATGTAAGAGGTAGATGAGCTGTGTTTGGAAACAAACTATGTAATGGCTGTCTGTCTTAAGAAACATCTTGGTTAACTTTAGGTGTATGATTATATTGTATTTTAATAACTGTACAGCACTTTGGGCAACTGAAGTTGTTTTTAAATGTGCTTTATAAATACAGCTTGACTTGACTTGACTTGACACACAATGTTTCCAATTTTCCCGACTGCTTGGGATCTGTGTTTTACCTTGCCATGAGTTGCTCCTCGGTCGACCGTTTTCACAGATGTCAGAGATGTGTTTAGCGTCTGGGATTCTCTCACTCCATGAGTGGGATAGCCCATTAGATCTACACACACACGCACATGGATAGAAAATGATAAGTACAGCAACATCCATCCTTTAAATGTGCAAAGTGCTGTTCTGCTCCTGGTGCAAAAGGATAGGAGGGAAAGCACTGATACAGATGAGTGAAAATAGGAAGACGCCCTTGCAGCAGAGGAGCACAATATGAGACATGAAACAATGACATGATGACTGAATGTGACATTTCACAACATGTGAAAGCCATGGTATGAACACAGCATTATAGAGCATAAACACACAATTCAGCAGCAAATGAATGAGTGATGATGATGAGATGGCACACCTGAAGCCAAACAGTGACATGTTCTGAGAAATGGATGGGATGGAGGGAGTGAAGGTGAGGGTGAAAATCTGCAGGGACTGACAGGCTGACCTCTTCTTGGAGCTGCAGCCAGAGTTTGTGCTGACTCCAGGGGGCATGCCGCTGTAAATGGAGTCTGTGTCCCCTGGCTTTGTGACATAGTCACCTGGGGGCATTTGTCTGGAAATACACAATGGTTAGTTTCAATTAGAGAAAAGTGGGGGAAAAACAACACTGCTTGTTACTAGAAAGTAATGAGTCATTTCTTTATGAATTTACTGCTGTTGAATTTGTTTCTTCTGCCTCAGTATTTGCTTTACTTTTCCCCCAAAAGACTTCACTAGTTGCTAAAAACAGATGCTCAGTTGCAGTTAATGCTTAATATCTGGTCTGTGTACTCTTAATCAAATGCATTTACCCCCTATCAGGGAGAAAAATCAACATTTCTGTCTTTATGGGATTTTTTAAAATCCTATTACCATTACACAGCTGTGCTCACAGTATATGTAGGCACCGATGTCTTTCTCAGAGGTGTAACTAAATAAATGTACTTGTAGTTAGAGCTGGCTCAGACTTGGACCAGCTTCTAGTAAAGCTGCTATCGACTCAGTCTGCTGGGGGAGCGGGCTCAGTGAGCTAAAGCTTCATGTCCCATTACCATTACTTACAACACGTTTCCTTTGACATGTTGTTAGTAATGGTAATGGGTACCATCCCTGGTACTATCATAACTGGAAATGTTAATACTAGATCTGCTGATCTCAACTGTTATCAATGATAGGATCAGTCTTTTATCACGACTTTACACATATTTTTACCACTATTTTTTGCACTGTAACCATAAATCTGAATGAGCTGAAACTGTATGAAACTTCCCCACAGTATAATGTTATGAATGTAATATATTTGTTTACAGTCTACGCAGTATACAGCACTCTTAATTGAATCTGCATACTACTTCACTTTTTATCATTACTTCATAAAGTTGATTTGTGATGTAGACACTATACTTTTTTGCATAAATCCAACATCTGTTTTATGCAACAATGAAAAACACGGAAGCAAATAAAAAACAAATAATTGAAATTTCATTGTTTAAAGTTTATGTGTGTGTATGAAAAGAAGAACACATTTAACTCATTGAAGCATTAGCATTATTACTAGCAGTATTAGTATTATTAGTCATTTCCATCATAGGTATCATAACTATTAGCATTAGAATGGCAAGCTAAGCTATCATAATTTAAGTGTGTACGTGTGTGTTTGGGTGTATTCTTAGATATATTTATGTGGGCCTGTATGTATCTATACTTATGTTTGTGTGTTCTTGTGTGTGCATGTGTATGTGCGTTTGAATGTGTGTGTGTTTGTGGATGTGCTTGTGTGCCTGTGTGTATTGGTACATGAATTGCCCTTCTTTTGTTTTGTTTGCTTTTTTTTTTATTTTACCTATTTGTTTTTCCTATATCTCCCCCCTTTAATTTATTTATTTATTTTTGCTTATTTCTTTTTCTTACTCCCTCAATTTTGAACTGACAATTTTTCAATCGTTCCAAGATCCATTACTACTACCATATTAATAAATGTTATTGTTATTATTATTATTATTATTATTATTATTATTATTATTATTATTATTATTATTATTATTATTATCTTACAATAGTCATCTGAACTTTTTCTGTAAGTTATTCTGCTGTTTCGATTTATCTGTTGTGTATAACATTGTTAATTGTCCCTCTGCACATATGTCTGTCATGAAAATCACAAAAAAAAAAAAAAAAAAATAGCATTAAAGTGAGCAAACCGGCAGAATCTTCTGTGAACCACAGACTCAACATAGCGTCTGTGCTTGTAGCTCCTGTGAAGGCGAACACAAATATCATCAGAATTATTTTAAATATTAAATAGAATGAATAAATTGATTCTCCTTTTTGGAGTAAGGAACCACTAATTCAAAACATTAAACGTGCAAGCTGAGGTGGTACTCACTTGTAACACCAGGCTGTGGCGGCCATGACGAGGGCGAGGACGAGGATGGAGCCCACGATGGCCCCGATGATGATGTTGGTACTGGTGATACCTGAGACAGAGGAGAGGAGGAGAGACAAAGAGCAGTGAGGAGCCAAGTGTGTGCTAATTGGATGTTTGGCTTTTCCTTTGTGAATCATGTGGACACAGGGATACACAAACAACAACACACTGCAGCAGAACACAAAAACAAATAACATTTAGCAGGGGAAGTATAAAAGGAGAACAAGGGGGACAAAACTGAGAGGAACCAAACTGCTGTGACCCGTCAGCCTTACACTGAGGGAGGATCCCATGAGCAGCAGGTTCTCATTCAGGGTAACACTATACAGTTACTGTCATAATCAATCCACTGAGCTGAGCTTAGCTGAGCAGAAGTCAGGGTGAGAAAGGAAGAGGAGCAGGAAAATGACAGGATCAGAGACGGGACAAACACAATGAAAAGGAACTCAAATCTGACCTCAAGTCACTCCGTCAAAGACATCAGCCTGTCGACAAAGAATGAGTGTGAAAATAATGACAAACAAAAAGAATGACATGCATGGTTCAGTGAATACAAATGCTGCTGGTTTTAATGAGCAGATGTGGAGCCGACACAGAGAAATAAAATGAAATAAAGAAGAAAAAAGGAAACACAAATAATCTTCGAATATTCAACATCACAACATTGTGAATGGGGTTGGTGATCATCAAAGAAGAACTGAAAGATGAAGTAGTTGGTAAAAAAGAGTTAAGAGGTCTACGGGTGAGAAAAGCTGAGAAAAAAAGGAGCAAACAGTGAAGAGGTGCAGAAGATAAGAGATTAGGAGAGTCATTGATAAGGAAAACACTCAGTGAGAGTGTCTGTACCTGAGACTGAGGCAGTCGGCCCCACCACTAGAAAACTGAGAGGAGACGTGGAGTTACAGTCCTCTCCTGCCCAGCCCAGGTAGCACACACACTTCAGCTCACTGCTGCACACCTACAGTATGAAAAAAACAGCAAAATATGATGTTACTGGGAGTGTGACGTCTAGAAAACTTCTGCTCTCTATGAAAGCAAAGTTTTTGGAAAGACTGATTGGGATTCAGAGTTTTTCTGTTACTACAGATCCTGTTAGGAATTGAGTTTGTGTTGATTTTGGCGCCCCCTATGGACAAACTAGTACCTCATATCGCTTCACTGATTTAGTTGTGTTCATGCGCAAGTCCTTTTTTATTTCATCCTGCTCTCTTTTAACATTTGAATGTGCCACTCATCAAGAATCTTTGCTGTGGAAAATGTAAACAAAGACTGTTTTGGCAGCGTGTGGTTAACAACTTCATGAAACACCATCTCCACTGCAGCAGTTCCAGGCATTTAACACAACAAAACAGACTAATCTTTTTAGTGGGTATCTCATTTGGTTTTACAGTTCATAAAGAGGAATCAAAAGCATTCATTTCAGTCTATTTCAAAACTAGTGAAAAACTCCTAACAGGAGCTTTAAGTACAAATTTGATGCTGATAGTCAAAAGCAATAAGAAGGGAAGCACTGTTACAATGCAATTCCTATGTTTCTTTAATATTTGAGAGAGAACCAGGCCTATGTTAAGTTTTCTAGGGGCTTAAAAAAATATCTCATAAGTAGGGATGCTCGATATTGGCTTTTCTGCCGATATCCAATATTCAGATATTGTCAAACTCTTAATTTCCGATACCGATATATTGAGGCTTTTTACACCAAAACTGTTTGGTAACGACATAACATATCTCCTATTGTGGAATTAACACATTATGCCTAATCGTATTGTTATGTCCCACTGGATGCATACATAAATGCAACATGGCTTTTCAAATGTACACACTGTTTGTGCAAAATAAGAGAACAACGTCAACTTAAAGGTGACATATCACGCTTTTTTCATCAATATATATTGGTCTAAGAGGTCCCAAAACATGTATTTAAAGTTTATGCTCAAAAAAACATTTTGAAATCAGATTTTGGCATGCCTGAAAAGCCCTCTTCTTCAGTCCTCCTCAGAACACTCTGTTTTCCCTCTGACCACGCCCCCTCAGGAAGTGGATGTGCCCTCGGCTGTCCAGCACGTTGATCTAATGTTTACATGTTGGCTGAATATACACGGCTGCTCAGAGATCGCATTACTTCAACCCTCTGAATCTGATCCAGAATCTGATCCTGACGGAGAGGCGCCTGTAGCAGGACCTTTCTGAACGATTGGTCACAGATTTAGTGTTTCTTGTTGTTTTATTTGTCAGCATGTCGACGTGTGTCTTGGTACACAGCTACGAACATGTAGCTATGTGGCTATGCTAACTAGCGCTAGCACTTATCCATGATAAATAAAAATCATCCACTAGATCTTCAAATCTGCAGACGTGGGGAGTAAAACCGAGGGGGGGGGGGGGATTCAGTATTATTTTATACAGTCTATGGGCTGAACAAGCTCCGAGCTCTGACTCCGTGACAGACCGGATATTGTTGTTACGTAACAAAAACACTGAAGTCTGAAACGGCTCGTTTCACACACATTTACAGAAAGGTGTAGAAATCAAAACAGGGGCAGAATGGATTTTTTTCATTCTCGGGGGGTTTGTAGACATGCCAGGGACACATATTTCAGGTAAAGAACCATTAAAAAGTCAATTTTGCATGATATGTCACCTTTAAGTTATGGAAAAAAGCGCCTGTAAACGTCCCATGCTTCGTTCATGCAGGCTCGGAATTGTTAAAGCCTACTGAACAAACATTGGTTATAAAAACCTGATACTGATAATACCCAATATTACATTTTTAAGTCAATATCGGCCGATAATATCGGAGGGTTGATAATATCGCCCATCCCTACTCATAAGCCTTGTCAAGGTTTTATTAACACTTTGAAGTAATGTAAGGATTTCTGAGTCCTCTGACCTTAGGCCCGGACAGTTTTTTATTAGGAACACTCAACTGGCCAACTTGCCAAAAAAAAAAAGTTGCAGAATAATAAATACAGAACTATCAATCTGGGGGTGGTCAGAGTAAGGCCAGGAGGTGAATCAGAGTAACTCTTTAATTGTGAGGAGACTCACAGAAACACTGAAATTAGATATTGGGCTAACACCAATCTGATACATCAGACAGCTGCTACAACCCTCACCTCGCTCCTGCATGATAACAGCTTTGTCTAAGGTGCAAAAGCAGATGCACAATCATGTATGTGTGTGTACCCCGTGTCCTGAGCAGATGGTCTTGTCGGTGGTGCCCGGGCAGGTGCTGAAGTTGAACTGCTGGACTGGCAGACATTTGTGGTTGAAACAGATGCGGTCTGTCCCACAGGCTGTCCCGTCCTCGACGTATCCAAGATCAGTGTCTCCATCGATCACCACGTGAGCACCACTTCAAAACACACAGGCCTGAGTCACTAACACAGAACTTAACCCGAGGAAGACTGAGGTGAATTCACATATGACAGAAAACTGAATATGCAGTGCGTAAAAGTTTATACATCATGTGTATGTGTGATTGTCTTTCACAATTTCACAAAATATGTAGCTTTCTATACACTCAGTATTTTTTACAGCCAGGTAATAAATCTGGTTTGTCTGGAAACATTTCTCCTCAGTGAAATGTACCTGCAGTCCAGAGAAGCACTGTGACGGGCCACTGAGAAAGAGGTCAGGCCTCCCTGCAGCTCTCCCAAGCGTGGGGCAGGTGAGATGTTGGAGCACAGCAGGTAGCCACAGTGAACATCTCTGAAATGAAAAGACGCAACAGACAGCTTACAGAGAGCAAAATCAAATTATGTCAGATTGGTTCTGGTCTTGGCTACAGAAAGGACTGGCTCACTGTTTGTTACACTGGATCCAGGTGTCCTTGTCCTTCCCACAGTTTCCCTTCTCCGTCCCTTCGATGTTTAACTTCTCGTAACAGAACTTGTCAGCAGCTGTTGCCTCTGAGTAGACAATAAAACTCAATGAATATTCATTTCTGAAGATTCAGGAGTTTCTACGAAAGTGCTTAGTCCTAAAAGATGCAGCATTTTAGTTTTGGTAGGTATATTACACTTACTCTCTCCCCAGATGTACTTGCACTGCCTGTCTTTGGTTTTGCACCTTCCATTGAAGCAACGACCCTACAGAGAGAGATAAAGCACAGGAATTAATCTTTTCTTTCTTAAGCACAAAATAAATGTAGTCATAACTGTAATGTCAAAATCTCACCTGATCTTTTTCACATGTGTAGCCGTCCATCTTGTGCACATTTTGTGGACACTGAAACAAAAGACAGAAAGAAAACCTCAGAGATCAAGGGATTTGTTGTGTGAGCCCGTGGTTGCAGGAGTCAGTGTAATAGAAGCTGATCCTCACCTGGCTTGAGTTGCCCGTGCAGTTTTCGGGGATGTCACAGTCATTCACTGCATCTCTGCACACAACTCCCATGAACTCCATCTGTTACAGAATAAAAGACAGACCATTAAAAAGGGACCCTAAGTGTTTGTAATTGGGGTTTTGTGAAAAGGTGCATTTCGACCAAGAGTGTCGGGGTCTTTTAGCCCCCAGAACTACTTTCCCCGGAACTAGTGACGTATGGAGAAAAAAAAATTTTTTACATAATATTTTGAAATCTTAATAAAAAACTAAACTAGTATGCATTCCCAGGAACTTCCTCTGTGTTTCAACAACTGTGTAAACTCCACAAACACCATAACGTTCAACCGAAAGTCCCAGGACCTTTGAAAAGTACTACCCCCCAAGCAGGGGCTTTTTAGGGGGGAGATTATCTACCTACCCTGAACTAAATTTAGACCCTGATTCCTTCGGTTGAAACGCACGTAGTTTAGGGATAAAGTCCCTCGTTCCGGGGTAAAGTTCCTGCAGTCAAAAACGCCCTTAAGTTTCACTCCTCAAAAAGCACCCTAGCTCTTTTTTTACTGACATCCATAATCAGTCATTTTATGACAGGTGAGCATGCCTGCCAAAATATCTGAGGTATTCTAAAGTGTAAAAAGGCTTTTGGATGGACTTTTCTAATGGACCATTTACAGGACTACAAAATAAGCAAAATAAGAAGATGAAAGGTGAGTCTTTTCTGTACCTGGCAGCTGTTGCAGCAGAGTCCATTGCTGCACTTGGAACCTTGTGTCAGGGTGCACATCTTGCAGCAGGCCTCCCCCTCTCTGGCACACTCCTAAAAGACATTAAAAAACTGCTCTAAATTTTCAGCTTTTGATTCAATTTCAGATGCTTCTATCTCTTATGTAACACTTTATCCAATCAAAACGTATAATACATTTTAACATTCATCTCTCAGGACAAACTCCATGATAGTGCACTAAATGTGTTGCCTTGATTCTCCAATGTAATCGCCTCATTACTTTAAATTAGCTTTTCTTAGACGAAGTCTGGCACAGCAGGTGGTTTTGTTGTCGGGTAATTAGCTCGTCACTTTGACCTTGCATAATTATCCAGTTTCCCTTTAGGACAGTACATTACAGCCTATTATCATCCATCTACTCTCATCTCCAGGAGGACTGTAACTCACCGCTGGGCTGCCACAGTCGCACTCCTCTCCTGGCTCCACAAAGCCGTTTCCACACACCGGAGGGTCCAACAGCTGAGAGGGACAGGACCAGTATTAATGCTTAATGAACTACGGAGACACACATACTCAATATATGCGTGTGTGTGTGTGTGTGTGTGTGTGAGTGTGACAAACCTTCAAGGGTTTGTTGAACAGACAGGCTCCTCCTCCACTGTTTAGGAAGTTGTGGTACTCCTCCACGTTACAGTCAGAGAACCTCTTGGGCAGGTAGAAGCTGTTCAACACAAACGCAGCATTTCATAGTTACAGTGGAAACAGTGAGCAGTATTCACAGGTGATAATGGGGGAGAGGGGGGACGCACCCCAAAAAACAAAATACAGGAAAAAAAAGAGTACAGGTTTTAGCACACATTGACTTTTCACACTTCACATTGAATTTCAGTGATACAGACAATGCTGTAGCTCGTTTGTCTAATTGTATAGAGTTTGCATGTCTTACATACCATGAATATTTCAGGTTTTACTACAGGTTTACCATACTTACAGTTCAGGAGATCCTTACTCTAGCAAGGAGGTAGATATACAGAATAGCTACAATCGAGAGGATCACAGACGGAGACAGAGACGAGTAGGATGTCAATGGAGACACATTTATAAAAAAAATCCTGGAAATGAACTTGAATATTTTGGATGAGTCACTTGTGAGCAGTTATTGCATTATCATGTAATATATTACAAACTCAATTGTCATAAGAGCTTTGCCTGATTCATTTTATACACTTCAAGTAAAAGTAGGAAACAGTTCTAATTTACATTTACTGTGAGCTAATCAGGGTCCAAAGTATTTACGCAAAATCTATCACATCAAATGTCAGGGGTTCATTGTTATGCTCATAATGACATCAGACTCAACCCTGAGCAGCATTTAGATGTTATTATATTTGTGCTTAGTGCTGATTATGCTGCTGGCACATGTTTAACTGGAGTGCCTCTGGTTGTGCAGCTCATCATGACCGGCACAGGAGACAATGCAATAACAGAGCCGGAGAGAGTCGAGGGCCGCAAGACGTCATCATAAATTGAAATGAAATGCAGCTAAATGCAGCCACCTACAGAGGTAATGGTTGTATGACAAGCCAGTAATGATAACACTTGAATGATGGATGAAATACACTACAATATTTCAGGTTTATTTCTGAGACCTGTCAGGTTTTTAGTTCAAGCTACCATGCCGGATTTGCATTATAAACTCCTCTGAATTTAGTTAAAATCTTGTAGTGTTAACCCCTTTTTATACAGTTTTAAGGGGTGAAACAAAAATGAAATGTACTCAAATGATTAGCCAGAAGTCACCAGAAGAAGTACAACCATTTCTACGTTGACCGATATATAGACTTAATTTCACAGCACAAGCACACAACATTGGATTAAAATATTCACTTCGAAAACTTCAGCACACTTAGTATTATTAGCCTGCAGTTTGTAGATTTATCTGATACATATGTGAAGCACCTCATGTATCCAGAAAAAGGTTCACCTTCCTCTGTCACTCAAATACATTCAGCATGTCACCCCCTGGTGGTGATAAGGAGGCATGGCAGCCTCTGAACAACAATCATCCACTTGTCCCAGCATTTATGGTTTGCTCTTATACTTTGATTTGAATCTATTACATCTGAAATCTCTTCTTTTAAATGTTACCGTCAGTATAATTTATATTTCATACTGGTTTGTCAATGGCAAAATCTGTTAAAGCAGATTAAAAAAAACAGTTCTCAATCCCAGCTTGACTTTGAAAGTTGTTTCTCTGAGAGCTGCTCTGCCTGCCTCATCAATGCTAGGTTTAGTAAGAATGGGGAGGCCCACAACAAGCCACAACCCACTCTGGTGCTCACACTTACACTTACACTTACAAACACACACACACACATACACACACACACACACACACACACACACACACACACACACACACACACTAGCTAAACCCTGTGAGAATAGTTAGTAGCCAGTTAGATTGATCAGACACGCCAGTTTGAGGGATAAAAAAGAAACCTCTGTCAATAAGTATGACTGAGGTTTGCTCATTGAATGCAAGCGTCTGAAATAGCATTGACTTCATTTCAGATAGTAGGTCTGTTCATTGGTTAGGGCTTGTTAGGATCCTATGTCACATGAACACACGGCATTACAAATGTTTATTAAGGAATACAGAGTAAAGCAAATTCTGGGCAGGGGGTAAACTGTTCTTAAAAGGAGATGAATGACATTGCAGACTGTATCAATAGGTTAGACATGGACAAACAGAGCTGATGACAATCCTGACTTCTAAAGAGAAGAGGCAGGAGGAGTCTGTAAATGCTAGAATATTCAAATTAATGGAGTCTTTTTGGCTGCTCAGCCGGTGACGTCGGCCAAAAAACTGAAGAATACACATAAAGTACATGTAAAACCGTACAAAATGATCATGAAAAATACAGCCAGTGTGTAAAAAGAGACATCAAACTGTATTTTTTCACATCATTTAAATAGAAAGAGAAGCTGGGACCGCAGCAGCTGTAGTGCTGTTGAATGAGATGGGAAAGGTTGTGGTGACTGACAACCCCTCCGAGGCAGCCAGCTGGTTCAAAATCAGCACAGGCAACGTTCTAGCCAAGCTTCTGCTCACCTGCTGTCCCATTCGGGATAGAGGGGGAACGCGAGAGGTATTCAAGAAGAGGGGTACACACACATACACACACATCGCACAGTCACATCCGAGTGCTCACAACAGCACAATGCCAAACTAGTGTACAGTTTAAACACTGCAGATGTGAACACATTATAAGACAAACACGTTCATGGTTTCTGCATGAAAACACGAAACATACACAGACTGATCTATCATTTAGTTTCTAATCTTAGCAAGCAACAGATTATATAACACATTGAAGCTGACAGAAGCCCAGTGAAGTTACATAAACAAGCCCTATGGAAAACAAACATGGGCTGACACCTAGAGGAGAACCTTCACACTACAACAACACCTCATTGTAGAGACAGTCATAACTTCTCTTTTTGCTAACGTGGTGTTTGTGTGTGTGATGTGCAAAGGTGTGTGCTTCTGTTCCTGATTTTTATGTGCTGTTCTGTCACAGTGTGAATGAGTTAATTGTTCATTATTTGTAACCCACCATGCTACTGTGATTAAAGTTAGCTTTAGGCTAACTATGCTTCAATAAGTCAAACGGTAGCACTAAGTTTTATCCCTCACAAAAATATTATAAACCTAAACATAGCTTATTCCATTTTGTAAAGTATATAACTTGTGTCTCCTCCTCTATCTGTTCTTTCTCCAGCCAAGAAAGACATGTTAGCCTTTACGACTTTGTTGGCCAGAAGGCTGATATTGTTGAATTGGAAGTCCTCTGTCCCACCTACCTATTCAAGCTAGGTTAAGTGTGTACTTTATTTTCTTGAAAAGATTAGGCTGACCCTGAGTGGCAAAGCTCATATCTTTCAAAAAATCTTGGACCCTTTTTTTATCTCATGTCGAGGGCTCAGCTTGCTGTATGTCTTTAGACTGAGCATCACCCTGGTGTGTCTTACTATCTTTAGATTATTGCTTTCATCTGTTTATCTTTATTATACTTGCTTTTTGTCTTATTTTCTCAATTTTTGGAGTTCTATTTAGTTAATCTGGAGGGAGTATGTGTCGGGGTGGGGGATTATTTGTTGTTTTGTATTTTGTATGTCGTCTGTGTGTTTTTTTGTTCCAAAGAAAAGGAAAATGTACCAATCTCTAATTTTGGATGTGATTGTTTCTCTATGTGAAAATCAATAAACAAAGTTAAAAAAAAAAAAAAAAGTATATAAATTGTCATTACGTAATCTTAAAATGCTGAGTTCAATCATCCCCAATCAATCCAAGGGTTGATCATTTTGAAATCAAAGGTAGTTTCACACTTCATTAATATAATCAGTTATCGTTTTTGGATGATCTTCAAAACTTGTGTAACCAAACAATTTTTTAAATTTTAGTTAGGTTTTTCCAACATACAATCTGTTGTCTGTCTTCACTGTGGCTTTAAGATGATGACATGATTAGGGAATATATACCGTAGAGTAACTTACCCAACATCATCCATAATGCAGCCTGACCATCGATCATCACACTTGCACTCGCCTGGAAAAAAAACATAGAAAAGAATGAATCTTTGTATCCTATAAAAGGGGATTTTAAAAACATAATTGTGTGTGAGAACTTTAGGGAAAAGTAATGAGCTGGTCAAGTTTTAACTGTTTACCATTAAGGATCCTCTTCTTGTCAGAGAAGATGCCGATGTTCTGACCGAGAGACTGAGCAAGCGTTATGGCCATCTCATCTGTTTTACCGTACTGAAGAGGAGACAAACAGATAGAGGGACAGACGAATCGACAGATGGACAGACAGACAGACAGACAGACAGACAGACAGACAGACAGACAGACAGATAGGAAGGAGAGAAAAAGCATTATAGAGACTTCTCTGACTTCTCCAAAACCTGGTCTACATTCATCAATAAACTTGCCTCCGATATTACCTGACAGTACTAACTCAAACACATAGACCAACTTCTTTTACTTAGACGCACGCACGCACGCACGCACGCACCCACGCACGCACGCACGCACGCACCCCTCTCCCTTTATGTCCCCTAACTGCACTCACACTCCCTCACTGTATTATAAATGTTAAATGTATGTCAACATCACACAACATATTCGACACTCGACACTTAATTATTATTATTTATTTTTTTAATTTACTTATTTTCATTCTGTTATTATCATGTATATGTATGTGTGCATGTATGTGTATGTATATATGTGTATATATGTGTATGTATGTATATATGTGTATATGTTTTGTGTACATGTGGCTAAAAAAAAATAATAATTAAAAAAGCATTATAGAGAAACAGATTATTAGACTTATTCAGAGAAATTCTATTTTGTCAAAAACAAGCTCTCCATATCAGAAACTTGACTGCTTTAAGAGTTAAAACTACAAAGACAGACGCACGGTACTGACATGTTGAAAATTCATATTTCTGTTACTTCATTAAACAAAAGAGAATACTTCATATCAACAGTGTATGTTAAGGGTAAAATCTGTAACCATGATTTTGCTACTCACCTCATTGACTCCCCCTCCTTTAGTCAGGGAGCAAACTCCTCCCATGTAGGAAGCTCCTCCCCAGCTGCTGTGAAACCGATTCCCTCTGAGAAGAATCAGGCAAGAAGAAATGTCAATAAAGAAATATAAAATAAACGTTGAGGTCTTTTGATGTTTAGACTTACGAGAAGAGGTGAACAGAGTCGCATTTCTCCTTGATGAAGTCTTTTCTGTACTTCATGAACTCCCTCAGCGTCACCATGGGGTCATCGTCGATGTTAAACTTGTTGTCAGCTGACCACGTTTCCATGGCTACAAGCACAATACGGGTATTAAGCTGTTCCTTGAAAATCTGGGGAATTCAAGTAAAATGGATAAAAATGAGTCATCTTTGAAAGTAATGACTTGTCAAGTTCACAGCCTTTGATTGGCTGGAAATGGTCTGATTGATACAAACACTGACTGGCATGTCTCATTTCAGTCAACATCTCCAGCTGTTTGTCATGAGAGCACCCATCACACAGTCAGCATGATCAATATGATCCAGCCAGCAGACAGCAGCACGTTACAGGCAGGCGAGACGGAGTCAACAAGGGTAGCTGTCTGAAGGACATACAGGAGCAAACTGGACGTCAAATAATTATGTTTGCTCCTGTAAGAGGAAAATCTGTTTGGGTTCCAGGCTGGACAAACACGGTAAAAGAGGACAACAGAAAAGCCTCCTTGTTTGAGCTGAATGCCAAGAGTCTAAACAACAAAGCTTACACAGCAGAAATAACATGCTCAATGATCTGTGCAAGGTTCAGTGATAATCTGGTTGCTACAACCTCACTACTACTAATTTCAGAATCAGAATCAGAATCAGCTTTATTGGCCAGGTATGCTTGAACACACAAGGAATTTGACTTGGTAAACTGTGCTCTCTTTGTATAAAGGCATAAGAATAAGACCTACAAATAAAAATATAAATATAATAATAATAATAACATCAACTATAAACACAAAAGAATAACAAATAGGCATTACTAATATGTACAGGCTAAAAATAATATGATAATAGTGCAGTGGTGAGTAGTGAAGGGGTAGTTTTACATTAAAAAAGGATGTGTAGATAATAATGAAATAATAAAATAAATACAAATATGTGAATTCTGCTTGGAGAATTGTTAAATTTTTTAACATTTAGAGGCGTCAAGATTCTTGATTTTGTGACTGTGCATTAGAGAAACATGACTTAGCATCTGATATACAGACAATTAAGTTAAACATGAGCCTTGGAAAAACCCTGAAGGTGTTTCATCAACACTTAGTTCTGAAGATTTCTTCCTTTCTCTGTCTGGATAATAAACATGCTTTCTGTTGCAAAATATGAAAACAAAAAAAGATTGTATTCCGTCATTCTTAAAATGAAAAAGTTAGTAGACAAAATCTATTGTGGATAACACTACAGAATAGCAGAAATTTGTGTTATTATTCTGGGTTTTTCCAATTCATTGCTGGTTATTCTAATTTTGTTTGTTTTCTAAAAGTCCGACTGCTGTTTTAATCAGAAGTAAACTTGAAACTGGAACATCTCTAACTGGTGCTGAATAATGAAAAAAGTATCTTTTTTAGTGTTGCTACTTCGCAAAAATTATTAATGTCATGAACGCAAATTTACCTCTTCATGTTTCCATCACAATTTCCTCAGTGAGAGTTTAAAATCACAGTATGAGCTTTAAAAAAACCCTCAAGAAACCACTTTTTCCACTGCTTAATGTAGTTTTTGATAATAAAAATCAACACTCAACAATAAAAGTAGTCCACAATTATATTTTAGCTCAAAGATTGAGCCATATTTTCACAGCTGACCAAATTAGATATACAGTGCTGCTCAAAAGTTTGTGAACCCACAACGATGGTTAGATTTTTTGTAAAAAAATACTAAAATAACCTTATTAAATGTTAAGTTATACCCCAATCCACAATACTGACATTCCAAATAATGGACTCAAACAAAAGAAATAGTAAAATTGTCATTCTTTATTTAACACAAGTGGTTGATTTAAGAAAAACTCAGATATCATGGGTGCAAAAGTATGTGAACCCCTTCAGTTAATAGGATATTGCACCTCCTTTCGCAGAGATAACCTCAACCAAACGATTTCTGTAGTGACTTATCAGTCTCTCACATCTACTTTGGGGGATTTTTGCCCACTCTTCCTTGCAGAACGCAGCCAGTTGAGAGAGGTTGGATGGGCGTCTGGCATGAACTGCCCGCTTCAGGTCCCACCACAGCATTTCAATGGGATTTAGGTCAGGACTTTGACTGGGCCAATCCAGAACATGAATCTTCTTCTTTTTCAGCCATTCCTTGGTTGTCTTGCTGGAATGCTTTGGATCATTATCATGTTGCATGATCCATCTTCTGCCAAGCTTTAACTTCAAAACTGATGGCTTCAGGTTCTGTTCCAGGATGTTACAATATTCCTCAGAATTCATGATTCCCTGGACTATGTGGAGTTGTCCAGGTCCTGAGGATGAAAAGCAAGCCCAGATCTTAACATTCCCACCACCATGTTTCACTGTTGGGAGAAGGTTCTTTTGGTGGTATGCAGTGTTGACTTTTCGCCAAACATGGCGGTTTTGGTTGTGACCAAACAGTTCAATTTTGGACTCATCTGTCCATAGAATGGACTTCCAAAAAGCTTCAGGTTTCTCCAGGTGCTCTCTGGCAAAGTTGAGACGGGCAGCTTTGTTCTTTTTTGTGAGCAGAGGCTTCTTCCTAGCAACCCTTCCATGAAAGCCATGTTGATTGAGTTTTCTTCTTATTGTGGAAGCATGCACATGTGTCCCAGATGCAGCAAGAGAGGTCTGCAAATCCCTAGATGTTATGTTTGGGTTGGCTTTTACCTGAATTATCATTTTTCTTGTGGCTCTTGCTGATATTTTAGAAGGTCGTCCACTTCTAGGTAGGGTTGTAGTCTTTTTCAGTGCTCTCCATTTGTAGATGATCTGCCTCACGGTGGAACGATGAAGCTCAAATTTTTTTGAGATGACTTTATAGCTTTCCCCAGACAAATGTGCTGTCACTACCCTCTTCCTGAGGTCCTCTGAGATCTCTCTTCCTCTCGGCATGATTGACCTGTATGGGTTCACCTGGTAAGACTAAAGTGACCTGGTATTTCTTCCCTAAACATCTCTCACTTTATTGGTCCATTTCAGTGGTTAATTTAGCCACCAATTTGTCCCACCTGATTCTACTTAACTGCTTGTTTTAAGCAATGCAGCTCAGGGTTCACTAACTTTTGCACCTACATCAGTTGATAAAAAACTCTTTTTAATTTACTCTTGACTACACAATTGTTTTAAAAAAAAAAAAGTATATTGAATTGATAAACCTATACCTGCTATATCATATAAAAAATAACGGTTCTGATTAAATAAGGAAATCAGGTTGAAATAATAGAAAATTCCAAAATGTTCAAGAGGTTCACAAACTTTTGAGCAGCACTGTATGAGATTAATTTAACCCTCCTGTTATGTTGCGGGTCAAATTGACCCTTTAAAAGTCTATTTTAGGCAATATATGTCTTCCAAACCAGCTAAATGCAGCATAAAAATCTAGGCAGCATGTGACAGAAGAGGTGTTGTGTTAATCTATCAACATCACTTCATAAAAGAAAAAAAAAAAAAGTAAAATAAAATAAAATAAACAAAAATCTATGTCATTTAAAACTATTGTATTTATATTTAGGACTTTCCAATGTACATTAAAAAGAGTTTTAACATGAATTTTAATGAAAAACGAGTGAGTTATCCTCATTAAACCATGATCTGTGAGTATTGAAGAACACCAATGGACCAAATCTTGATTTAAATGGTTAGTAATGGAGTTAAAAATCAGATTTAAAAAAATGTGTATTGGGATTTTTTGGGGTTCTGACACTTTTGGATAATTGAATATGCACCGGGTCAAATTGACCCAGGAACATTATTGCTGTTGCAGAGAAACAAACATAATAGGAGGATTAAGTACCTCAGATGTTGATTATAAGTTAACACTTGTTTCCATAAACCATGATATGTCATGGCCTCAGTGACATGGGGGTAAATCACACACTAGAAAAAATGACTATTCTATACTCGTACATGGAAATCAATGTTGACTTCCCAAATAGCGTCTGCTTCATACGATCCTCTTCAAGGACACAGCAAAAAAGCACGACCTTTCCTTAGCTTCTCAAGCCTATCAGCTTACAGACATGACCCTGCAGCAGTTCAGATTTCAGTAGCACAGCACACAGATGTTGCTACCAGTGACGGAACACAGAAATATCTGCATTTATGCTGCTGGGATGCCACTGCTGTTTCAGACTGGTTAATGACTGTTTACAGCAAATTATGAGGCATAAGAGGTTTGGACTGCATAGTGTGGTTGGTTAAAACAGAAAACAGAGGATTGTGCAGCTCCAATACCTGGGAGTGCTTGTGGTAAGCTTTCCAAGAAGGGGATCAATATAATTCTTACCATGTCAGCCATATTGACCACTGACTTAGCATAGTTATTTGTGTGCCCAATGGAAAGCCGAAACTTCTTGTACTGAAGAGAGAAAGAGAGAGAGAGAGAGAGAGAGAGAGAGAGAGAGAGAGAGAGAGAGAGAGAGAGAGAGAGAGAGAGAGAGAGAGAGAGAGAGAGAGAGAGAGGCACACAGAGGGATGGAGAGGGAAAAAAAACACAAGTGTGATTCACATTCTGGAACAGATTCATTTCAAGCTATCAAAAGGAGCAGGTGTCTGCACATTTGCTTTTGCTCCAAATAGTCAAACGTTTTATGTGCATAAAACGATTTTAGGCCCAGGAGATTTTCCTTGCGGCCATTTGGATGAAAATTGTTGGTGTTATGTGCATTAAAGAGAGAATTTAGAGTGCCTCAAGAGTGCAGGCACTTTTTTCATTTATAGTGTTGGCTCTCAGGCCTGCTAGCATCCTGTACTATCATATCAACTTAAAGAGTAAGACTAGTAATATCATTGTTTGAGTGTCTGTAAATGGAGCCCAGCCAATATGGGATGAGAAAGCAACAACCAGGAAGTCAAGTTCCAAAAATTAAATAAAGAAACCTTTTAAACAATGCAATTCACACGGCAGAAAGAGCTTTTACACAGATACTCTCATTTCTTGATGGGATGCTTTTTCCACTAACCCCTTCAACTCAACACATGATGTTAACACGACTAAAATATATTGACATTCTTTCAGAGAATTGTTTTCTAACTAACAAATCAATGGATGTACTTACACAGAACATATTACATTAAATCCTAATATAGTACAATGTTATGGGCAAATTCAAAGTAGTAGCCTTACATCTTTATCTAGAACTGACATTTCAGTAGTTACTCGGTAGGTTTTTGTCCTAAAGCAAACAGAGGCAACACTGGCACAGGCATATTTTTGGCTTCAGGGAATATTTGGATGAAAGGGGTGCTTTTCTTATTCACATTATACATTACTTTATATATATAAAACTGTACACTCACACCACATCTATATTGTTAAAATCTTACCATAAGATGGTCATTGATCACCATTAGCTCGATGTATTTGGCCTCATCCTCTACACTTCTTGACGTATGTGAAACCTGAAAATTAACAATCACAGAAAAAAAGACATCAGGGTCAATCTCAGGAAACAAACACACTAAGTTAACACAAAGATGGCATCAGGCCTCATGTGTCACATAGAACAGAAAAGTAATACAAAATTCAACAGCTATGAACTAAGCTGCAGTTTGCCGGTTTTCCAAATTCCAAATAAAGATGAGAGTAGTTCTAAGGGACAGACAGCCGCAGACATCTGACTGTGTCTGAGAAAAGAAGACGAGGTTTGAAGCAGCCACTACTCGCACTGTAAATATTTAATGAAATAGAAGAAGACAAAGAAGAAGAGGAGAGAGCGGAGGAGAGCAGTTGTTTGAGAAGTTTGTGAACAGTGCTCTATCTTTAGCTTTGTGAATTATCATAAAACATACACTGTGGGAACAGTACAATGTTACACTGTGTACACCATATGGTGTAGTCCATCAGTGTCCCTCTACTGGGTTTAATTATTTTACCTGCAGGGAAAGCCTACCTGTCTCTTTTTTCTCGTGTGAACAACTTTTGACCCAGGAAAAGGAGGGCTGGGAAAGGGGGGTTCTGGAAGTGCACCTAGAAAACAGAAACATTCATTTGGGATTAATATCTGTGTACAGCACTAATACAAAAATAGTCAGGCACAGCTTTTATATCTATCACAGAATAAAATAAAATAAAAATCACAACTTTTGATAAAAAATAATCATACATTAAATAACAACAGTTTTCAGGTCTCCTCTTACCGTTGAGGAGAGCATGAAGCCCCTCTTGTCCTGCAGATTTATAGATCAAATGAATGCGGACATCTCCCTGAAAGACACAACAAGAATAATTTAATCATAATTCCTGTTAATTGTCGGATTCAGGCTGATGCGTATTTACATTTGTGAAAATAATGTTACAAATCCATGTTTCTTGTTTACTTTGTCTAATCTTAACGGATGGCCTGTAAGCTTATTGGGTGGTTAATTAAGTTAACATGAAGAACAAACACACACATTAAAACTGTAATATCTGTCAAAGCCAGACCAGAGGAGATGAAACATTAGACATGTAATTCATATATCCAAGTGATATCATTACAGCTAACATGAAAATTGGAAACTTAGAAAAGGGTTTGCTAAAAACATGACTAGACCTCTGCCACCGAACAAAATGCATGAATGTAAAAAAAACAATCAGTTTTAGACCAACATGAACGTTTGCTATTCTGGAAAACAGGGCCGGCCCGTGGCTTAGGCAGTATAGGCAAATGCTAGGGGCGCCGGCAGTCCATAGGGGTCGCCGCTAAATTAGTGACGAAGAAAATTTGAAAAATAATAGGAAAAACAATATTGTTTTATCTAATTTAATTTTGGATTAAATTGCAGAATTATGCCAGTAAAAGCTTGTGATTCACTTTTGGTTTTAAAAATAACGGTATGAAAATCAGTTTTTGAAGTCTGTGTTCATGATTTAGTTGTTTTGTTTTTGTTTTGTTTTGTTGTTGTTTTCTGTACACTTTGGAGGCTGTTAGCTTAATTGGATAGAAAATGTGGGCTAGGCTTTAATAAGCATTCTGCTCATCACTTAATACCTTACGGTTGCTTTTAAGTGTCTGTACTGTGAAAATTATTATGTTATTTAATGACTGAATAAAGTCTGTTACTATTACATTATGTATTTTGAGATTATATTTTTCCCCCTGCTAAATATCAGTGTTATTAACATTTTAATAATGTTCTTTTAGAGGTAATTTCTATTTTAAAAC
This sequence comes from Notolabrus celidotus, assembly GCF_009762535.1. Lineage (NCBI taxonomy): Eukaryota > Metazoa > Chordata > Actinopteri > Labriformes > Labridae > Notolabrus > Notolabrus celidotus. Next base: position 16,657,553 of record NC_048283.1, read on the forward strand.
AAAGAAAACCTGTAAAACATAAAGCTGGATGTCAGTTGTCTTTCATTGTATACGTGATGTGATTGTTGGAGTTGGTTACAATACAAGGGGCACCAGATAAAATCTTGCCTAGGGCACTAAGTTGGTTAGGGCTGGCTCTGCTGGAAAACATATATTTTTTTCCTCTGTTGCATTTTTCCTCCCCTATTATTTCTTGACAATCTTCTTCGATTTACTCCGAGTGTTATTGTATCAACCCTGTGCTTTCAGTGCTCTGTTTTATTTCGGTAAGGAGAGATTTGATCCGTGCCCACAAAAACTAACTCACCCCCGCCTGCGTAAAGCACCTGTGAGACTCCACTGAGGGCAGACAGACACCACTGCTCCTACTATGAGACCATATCCTGTTTACGGTTCTATCTGCCGTAACTTTGTGAAAAAGGTTCTGGGTTGGTTCGTGCCTAAACGGGGGAAGAAGTGTTATGCTAAATGCGATCCAAACACGATTGAGCTGCTGGATCTGAAAGGTACTGTGATCATAGTGAACTTAGTGATCGTGTTTGAGCCTCTAAAGAAGCAACAGGTTGTAATGCTAACTTTAGCCCCCAGCTAGCTTGATGGCTAATTAACAAGCTCGTTATATGTCGGTTAATTTGCACTTTGTGTAGGTTACCTCTGTTTGTTTGGTGAATCTTTTAATAATCAAAGGCAGTAATTTATAAGATCAATGGTATTTGTTAAACCAGCTCATGGTTTAAAGAGCCAATGTAATGTATGGGTACTTTAGCCGAATGCTAGCTAGATAAACCTCCTATTACCGTTACAAGTCTGAGGTTTTCTGGCAATCAGATGGATACAATTATATTTTCCATACACGATTTATGGGGCAGAGTTAATTACAAGATGTCAGTAATGTATAGATGAAAGATGTGTTGCCAAGTGAGCTCGCACACACAATGAATTTGACGTGGTGAATGTAACACTGGTACTGGTAACAACAAGACAGTGAGGACAGAACAAGATAGTATGGACACAACAAGACAGTAAGGACACAACAAGACAGTATGGACACAACAAGACAGTAAAGATACAACAAGACAGCAAGGACACAACAAGACAGTAAGAACACAACAAGACAGTATGGACACAACAAGACAGTAAGGACACAACAAGACAGTAAGGATACAACAAGACAGTAAGGACACAACAAGACAGGAAGGATACAACAAGACAGTAAGGATACAACAAGACAGTAAGGACACAACAAGACAGCAAGGACACAACAAGACAGTAAGGACACAACAAGACAGCAAGGACACAACAAGACAGTAAGGACACAAGACAGTAAGGACACAACAAGACAGTAAGGACACAACAAGACAGTGAGGACAATACATTTATAAACCTAAACACAAATCCAAAAGTTCTAAATAAAAATAAAATAGTATCTGTACAAAGAAAGGTAACAAAGTACTTTTAAAGACATGAACTAAGTTAAATTAGCCTAAGCCAGAGTGCACATGTAGTAGATGAATATAAGAATAAAATATGTTATGGGATAAATTACAATATTGCATATGGTTATGAAGTATTGCATGCTGTTTTTCTGGAAGTACCTGTTGTTCAGCTGTTGTATGTGTCTGCTATTTGTATTTATGTCTATTGTAAAATTGTAACTCTGTAACTGTGCTGCTGCCTATCTTGGCCAGGACTCTCTTGAAAAGAGATTTTTTATCTCAGTGAGCATTTCCTGGTTAAATAAAGGTTGGAATAATAATAATAATTGCACCGGAAATCAAAGTATTGCACATGTATGTGATGTATCACAGGAGTCTTTAGTGGTTTACTGTTGATTGTTCATGAGGGATACGGCCTACAAGTCTGAGGTTATCTGGCGATCCGTTGAATAAAATAATATTTTCCATACAAGATTTATGGGGCAAAGTTAATTACAAGATTTCAGTAATGCATAGGGAGTATGTTACAAGGTGCATATTGTGTTTAAAACAAATTTTAAAAGACCTTCGGACTTAAACTGAAAACAGAATGAAATGCACAGCAATAAGATTACTATGATTAACTAGTAAAATAAACAACTTATGTGCGTCAGATTAACATATTTGAGCTGGGCAACTTCAGGTAAGACTTAATGCTAGGCTTTAGAATAATAATAAGATGTTGCAGACTGAAAGCCTTTCTGGCTCCAGCTGCAAGAGCCTGCTCTCTTCTACTTTCACAACAACATATACTGTATATACAGCCTGGAAAACCTCACATGTGGGCTCTCTTTAGTCTGCACTGTTCCAGTATTTCATCAAAACAGCTAACAAGTGCATTAAATACAATTAGCTCTCACTGGGGACAGGGAATGATCTGAGTCTGTTCTTTTTAATTTGGTTAAAGTCCAGATACAGTTATATTTGTTTAGTTTCACTTTATATTTCACAGAGCCTTGGTCAGTCACTGCTGCACACTGTCATTCATAGGAACCTCAAGCAAGTTAATGGCTTTATTATCATTATGTCAATGGCTTATTGTTCAGCTGTGGAGTCTGTGTAAAGTACTGCAGTATAGACACTTTCCCTGCAACCTCAGGGCCCAAGTCACTCCCACTTTGTTTGCTAATGAAATGAGAGCATTGTTTCTCGGGGACAGCAGATATTGGGTCAACTACACTGTGGTGAAAAGAAATAAAGGGGGGTTGCCCATAGCTAGGTCAGCCTGTGACACAGTTAGCTGACTTTAACAATAATTGGGCCATATAAAGAAACTTGTATAACCAGGCATTTTTACTGAGGATTGGGAGTTCTGTATGAAATATTCCCTAAAGTCACCTTTAGAGCGTCTCACTGTCCACTGAACTGACCAGCTGCTTGTCTGACTTCCTTCCTTGTCTTCTCAAATAGGAACTCTCAACCGTGCCTCAGTTCCTGTCAGCCCCCATCATGTCTTGCCGGGACATCCATGCCACTAACGCATTCGCCTTCATCATTGCCATTGTTTCTGTGGGAGGGATTGCTGTGGCAGCGTTAATCCCACAGTGGCGAGTAACCAGACTCGTCACCTTCAATCGTAATGCCAAGAATATCAGCGTGTATGACGGGCTGTGGGCTAAATGTGTGAAACAGGATGGCTATTCAGGATGTTACTACTATGATTCAGAGGTATTTCTCTATGAAAATCAATCATTTATGCCTTTGCTTTTTTCTTTTATGTCCTAAAGCCATAATCATGTCTTTTTATGTTTCAAGTGGTACGCTAAAGTGGACCAGCTGGATCTGCGGCTGCTGCAGTTCTGTCTGCCGACAGGTCTGCTGCTAGGCTCTTTGGCCCTGCTGCTGTGCATGTCAGGGATGTGTAAGACCTGCTGCTGCTCAGACAAGCCTGAACCAGACATTAAGACCATCAGGTTCCTAGTCAACAGTGCAGGCTGTCACCTGGTGGCAGGGACGTTTTTGTTTCTAGGAGGAGCTGTCGCCCTGGCACCATCAGTCTGGTTCCTGTTTCGCACCAAGGAAATGAACAAAAGATATGACAACATTTTTTCTGATGGCTTTGCTGCGTATGTATCCATTGGCTGCTCTGGGGGACTAATGCTGGCTTCTCTGCTGATGTTCATGTGGTACTGTATGTGTAAAAAGTTGCCTTCGCCCTTCTGGTTGCCGCTGCCAACTTTGCCTACCTCTCTGTCAACTCAGCCTCTCACTGCCAATGGATATCCCCCCTCCCCGGTTTATGGTCCTCAGCCTTTCCCACCTCAAACATATCCTCCTACTGTGATCGACACCCAGCCTTATTTGCCATCCCAGGGCTACGCACAAAGTGTGATCACCTCTGCCCCGCCACAGATGTACATGTCTCAGATTTCTGCTCCAGACGGGTATGGTTCTGAAGTGGGAGGGACCCAGGCCTACAGCTATGCTCCCTCGCAGAGTTACGCACCCTCGCAGAGTTACGCACCCTCGCAGAGCTATGCCCCTTCTCAGGCCTATGGATCCAGCTATGCAGGCCATCGCTACTCTTCCCGCTCTCGCATGTCTGCCATCGAGATCGACATTCCCGTCCTGACCCAGGGACAGTAAGAGAAGGAAAGCTGATACCATCAAATTCACTCCTGATAAAACTAACAGAGTGTGATTGATGGAAGTTAATAATATGAGAGCTATTTGCAGTCCCCCAGAGTGATAGCTTCAAGAATCCAGTCTGTCAGTCTGGGTCTGTAAAGTGCTGATTATAGAAGGTGAGACCCAGTCGAAGAACCCTGGAGGAACTAAATGAAGGATGAGATTTTCTTTGGAAGAAGACCACGAAACCATCAGAGAAATAACTCTGCATTCAGCTTAGTGTTGTAGAAAAGAGAGGATATGAAGTTATTGCTGCCAAAACCAGTGAAAGAAACCTTAACTGACTATTGTGGCTTATCTCACTGTTTAACAAGTAGAGTAGGATAACATAACAGCTCCTGTTGAAGTGGCCAATGGACCAACATACTAGTGCCTACAAAAAGTTGCTAGAAAAGATGACTCAGCATAAATTCCTACTCTAGCCTTCACAGGAACTTATTCTGGCTGCCAAAAACTGCAGAAATGGCAAAATGTTATCCCTGTTACATTTGTTTATGCTGTATATACTATATATACTACGAGCTAACACTGAAATGATAAAAATCACTAAACTGTGGAGGTCCTCTGTTCTGAAACCACAGTGTAATGAAGTCAAACTTTGTGGCTCTGATGAACAGCTTCTAACTGAACCACGTGTTTGTACTGTAACATGAATTATTGTCTTAATGTCACAGTGCCCTATGAAGAGCCGCTGTTCATGTTTTTAATGCACTAATTATGTGAATACTATGTTAGTCTAAATAGTCTTTGTTCACTGACTTTATTAGCTTTTAGTATTTTCTAACACTGCTCCATCCCTTACGTCAACATGTACTGCAATGTTTACGTCACACTATGAAGTTTTTAAGCTGTGCAGATTTTTAATCACTGTTTCCCAACCTTTCACTGCAGAGCCCCCCTGTGGTTAAAACATTTTTCTAAGCGCCTACTTCCCCCTAGTGATACGCATCCATACATCCATTTATTACCTCCAATGTCTATATGCACTAAATCACAATATCAGACACATGCTGTACTAACAAATTAATGTATCTTTAGAACACTGTGTAAAAAAACAAAAACAGAACTGCAACTACAGTAAGGGGCATCGCACTGTAAAACCAACAAGCCACTTTTCCATTAGAGGCAATTAAAAAAACACTACAAAATGCAAGCTCCTAATTTTTAATATGTGGGTGATCTGCGGCAAGGTATGGCTTCTCATAAGTCTTGCCTGTTTTAAATTTATGTCAGGTTTGGTGTATATTCAGTGTCAGTGCTGCGTTTACCTGGCTGTCCTTTCATAAAATCGCCCATGCTTTGCCAGCAGTGTACACAGTTGCATTGCATTACTCAGTCCCCGCCTGTTTGGGAATCACTGAGTTACCCATTGTTATGTAATTATGAAGCTTAATATTAAAACAAATAGAAATAGCAGAAGTGTTGTTCATCAGAAACTTGCTGAGTAGTATCATTATGCTGATTAATGGTGATAGTATTAACCTCTTGCCTTCTGTATGTTTTACATAATGAGCACTGATCAAAATGTCCTCATAGTCTATTGTGCTAATCGTATTACTTTACTAAAGGTCACCGATATTGTGAAATGTTTTTCCACACTGTCTTCTTTTTTATTTTTTATTAAAACACACATTATGGTATCTCTGCATGTGGTTTATGGGCTTTCAAAACAAAACTTTAACATAACTGCATAATTGCAACAAAATGAGACATTTATTGTAGTTTATATCTTCACACTGCTGGTTAAAACTTAAGAGGTAAAGTTAACTGACATTTCTGCTACAGAGGCTGAAAGAGATGCTGAGCTATGGCCCCAGGTGCTGGACAGCGCACTGACTATGTTTTGATTCACACCTCAACTCTTTTGTTTTTCCAGCCAGTAAAAGTTCAGTAACATCCCTTGGCTGTAATTTGGAACGTTTCACATTAGCTTCCCATGATCTTTACTGTGCACTGAAGTGGTGAAACTTGATTTTTGCAAAAAGCTTTCTTATGGGAGAGTGGAGACGGGGAGAATTTTATGTATGTTGTCCCGAAGGGCAAAGAAAAATAAGAGACTTACACTGACTAAAAGTATGAAAAGGGGCTTTGAAAATGTGACTTCAAGTCAAGTTTTCCTGCGGCCCTGCCTGCTCAATGATAGATGTACTGTCAATTTACCACAGTGAGTAGGTTAGTTCTTTTTTTTATTTAGTTTTGATTTAAAAAATAATTTGTACTGTATTTTCTATAAAAATATTTTCCTATTTAAAACAAGAAACCAGAGTTTATTTATAAAGACAACATACTTGATATTGATACTGCTTTCTAGGTATATAATATATATATATACAGACAAACTAGTGAAAAGAGCTGGCAGTGTGATTGGAGGCTGTGGTGGAGAGATGCACACAGAAGAAGCTAGAGGTCATTCTAAATTACACAGATCATCCACTTCTTTGTGGACCAGAGAAACAGCAGCAGTGGACGGCTCATCTCTCTGCGCTGCAGGACTGAGAGATACAGAAAATTATTCATCCCTGCAGCCATTAGGTTTCATAACTCTCTGGCCAATGGGAGATGAGCTGACAGACACCTGAATTACTTGTTTTTATGTGATTTTTATAATTTTATCTACCAAACAACTGAATTTCTCTTCGGTATTAATAAAGTACATTCTATTCTATTTTATATCTAAAGTTGAAACAATAACAAGAGTTGCCCCCAAAGTGGAGTCTTCAAAAAGTTAGTTTTGTCCTGCCAAAAGTTCAAGACATAAATACAATGAGGTAAAACAGACAATAATCATATGAGAGAAACTCAAGGGATAACGCATTTTTAAAAAAATACTTAACTCAGTTATAAAAAAAATGAGGGCAAACTTCATATAGCTGAAATTTGTTTATACATTATAATACATTGATTTTTAATAAGCAGCAGCACTGTTTTTCTTTGCACTTTAAGAGCTACAGTAAGAATACAGTCTAAGGGACATTTGCCCTGAACTCTGATCCACTCTGTGGGTAAATATTAAAGTTATCACATCATAGGCTTAAGAGAGAAACCAAAGCCAATTAATAACAGTGAGCACTCAATTAAAATGAATCTTTTAGTGCTCCAGTGTTTTGTCTTATCTTTGATGTAGTCCTTGTGGACTGAGCGTCTGGATTAGCAGCCACCAGACTAAATTGCAGCAGTCATAATTGGAGCCAACTCCTTTGATGTGACACTTTCATGTTGACTGAGAGTTTAGCAGTTGATGATTAATACCACCACCATTATAAGAAGTGTGTGATATTTTTTGTGTGAGGTTTTCCTAAATCAACGGTTGTAATTAAACATTTTCTTGGCCAGTGTCTCCGTCGTTCCCCGGACCATTACTCCAGACCAAACAGCACAGTTAGAAAATACACACACAGCATATAGACTCTGCAGGGAGTGAGCATGGATGGAGATTTAAGGTCTAAACACAGATGGTGTTCATATGTCCTGCTACAAAGAGACGGGGGCGGAGCCTGTGTTGCCACGGGAGATGGTACCTCAGACACAGACTGGTGGCTCATGAATATAAAATAGGGGAGGGGTAACACGCTTTCATACTCTCCTCTTTCTGTGTGTGTGTGTGTGTGTGTGTGTGTGTGTGTGTGTGTGTGTGTGTGTGTGTGTGTGTGTGTGTGTGTGTGTGTGTGTGTGTGTGTGTGTGAATGAACCCGTCCAGGTTTAGAAACATGAGGTTGGCTTCAGGCCATAGAGAGACCCCCTTTTTTTAATCCCATCAGCTCCGATGCTTACTGAGCTTTTTCTTTTCCTATAGTCGCCTAAAAAAATCCTTCTGCATGCACCCCCAACCCTGTAACCTGCCACCACCCCCTTGTCCACACACCCTTTCTTTCATCCTTCAAATCCCCACCCCCCTCTTCCTCAGTCATCTTCCTGACCTTTACACATCTGGTAACTGCTGGTCAGTTTGCATCACAGTATCTGAGGTACAAACACAGATAAGATAGGAGTTATGTGTATATTTTAACAAGTTAAGAATTGGTGATATGTAATTTCAGTTCTACACTGCCATCATTCAGTCTATGTGAACACATGCATCACTAATTGGTCTGCCACCAAGCAGGACTGGAACAAATAGCAGTGTGTATCAGGTCTGCAGAAAGAATTATTGGAGCCAACCTTCCCTCTGTCCAGGACTTAGACTGGTCCAGGGTCAGGAAACAGGCAGGTGAGAGGTGATTCAACATTCTTCCTTAATTCAGAGGACCGTGTTTGTTTGTTTTTAAGTTGTGAGGAGTTCTTTTTTTGTATTGTGCCATGCTATTTTTGGGAAAATAGCAACATTGTGAAACTGTCTGGTTATGTTTTATTTGGTTTGGTTTTTTTAGTGTGAGCACAAAAGCTCAGAATAAACTTTGGCTTGAGACTGCATTTCTGCTATACAAATCCACATATAAGTATCTTGTGTGGATTTAGGACACATCGTTTTCCAATCCCCTCATCAGTTAAATGAATGCTTGTTTACACCGTAACACTCAGCGTATAACGATGAAAAATACAGTAATTGCTTTGTCTTAGATTTTTGCCTTTTACAATTGAAGTGGTCTGTAACGTTCAACAACATGCAGGGAAAGGTCTGGGCTTTTTTTTCATCACTGAAAGTAACTACAAAGAGATGCCGGCATGTAGCTGCAGATGCCCTGAGGTGCAGGTGGGGTTTGAAAAGGTGTCTATGAAAAAACACCCAGGCTAAACATATGGTGTTTTTTGCATATGCAAGCTAGCATCACAAATCCTCACTGCAAGTTGTCAGCATGCACACACAGACACTTACACACTGAAGGAGTGCAATATTTATCAGCCACGTAACGGCCCGGGAACATCACATTCTTAGCTTGTGAACTTTAATTCTGCTGTTCTGTGGAGCTAACAACTGTAGTCTTCTTGTTCGCAGGACTATCAACATAACACAATGAGACATTTTAGAACCAGTTCAGCTGCAGAGGCTGACAAAGCTTGTTCGGGACGAACAGTTAGCTAATGTCCTGAAAGTTTTTCTGCCTTGGCGGAAGAAGGGCAGATGGATTTACCATATGGCCGACAGGAGTCATGCAGACTCTCTAGCTCGACACACACCCAGTCCTGTCATGTTGTTTTTTTTCCATCACTTCAAACTAAATCACAACAGCCGGAATTAGCGGTGTATCACAGTACACAATGCCTCTTCATCTAAGAACGTTAATCACTGATAACAAGTGAAAAGCGGCTGCTTCAGACTTTGACAAAAACATGAGTTAGAACACAGTCTTCACAATATAGAGCTCTCTGAAATGAACTGAAAAGCAAAAGATCACCCTTTTTTTCTTCTTAGTATTTGCACTTGTGTGAACTGATACACAGAATACCCAGAGAGCACTTCAGGGTTTTTGCAGCGACAAAATCTGGAGGACAACCTGCAGACAATGCAGACTGTCACAGAGACAAAGATAAATAGACTGAGAGTGAAACAGAGAGAGAAACAGAGAGGAACCCAGAGATGTTAGGAGGCAGTCAAAAGGGACTGCTGCCTGCAGAAAGTAGCATCCAGAGCTCAGTACTGACAAGCTGACAGCTACCTTTGGGCTCAGGGGCACCTCTGTCCTTTTGCATTGTCATGCAGACAGGATTCTCACACCTCACACGCCAAACCAACACCACTGATGAAGTTATGTGCAGAATATTTTTACTCTCAGTGAAAGGTTTCATATAAATGTAAAAGTATCTAAGAGGAATATATTTTTGAGCCCATCTTGTACCTAAGAACTTAGTGGTGGGACTTAAAGTTGCACTCCAATAGGAAGAGCTGATGTGTCCATTGTGGATTTAGGATCCTTAACTCCAGCAAAAGCTTTGATACAAACAAGGTATAAATAATAAAACTACAAGTTGTATTCCGTCATACAATATGAATAAGAGAGAAGCTGAAACTTTTACTCAATGTGATCTCCCTGTGAGCTAACCTGACCAGCCACCTGAGCTGACGTTAATCTTGTGAAAGGTCTAAAGGAGGATCTTGCATAGGTCATCTAGCAAGGGTCTTGCAAGATTTAAGACGCTGAGCGCATGCAGTTTGCAGACATAACACAGCAAAACATACGTAAACCGGATCACAACTTTAAAACCCAGCCATCCACTGGTTCATAAGACATTTTTACCAATCCAGGTTGCCACACTGGTGCACTCAGATCTGTACCATCAAGACCAGTAACAGACTTTGACTTGTCTTTACACCTTTTGTCAGCTCCCATCAGGGCAGTTCTTTGGCCTCACATCTCACAACCAGAGGAGATAGAGGCGCAGTGTCCATATTTTTACACAATCAACGGTTGGGGATGTGTTTTGTAGTTTAACTCTGAAATAAAGCATTATATGTTTGATTAAAAGATTAGAAGTTCTGGGGCACCGGTTTACTCTAGGGATATAAATGTGCATCCCATGCACAGGGGCTGTCGCCCTCGAAGAGGACGGCCTGGGTTTCCTACTCTAGCAGCTATCCTCTAAAAAAAGGGCATCAACTAGCCCCAAAAATCCCCAAAGGGAAAGAGTCCATTTTAAGTGCTTTGGATAAAATCTTCAAATTTTCGACATTGGCACATTGGTGAGTGTTAACAAATGGCAATTATGTGTTGACTGCTATACACAGTTTGAATATGCTTCTATTAGAGAAATTGATATGAAATGTTGGACATGAGTAAGTCAACTGATGATAAACGTTTAAATCAGATTGTTTTTTTCAAAGGATAGAGTATGCTCAATGAAGAAAATGTCTTCACTTTAAATATTTGATATCCAGCAGTGCTTTGACCGAATGTTTGGCATGTAACACTTACAGAAACTAGTCAAGAACCTTCCTAAATTTTACGGCACCATCTCTGTGAATGACTAAAAAAAGCAATCTAAGATACTGTATCTCTGAAGACCAGCGCTGCAGGAGTATTCTTAGTTAAGAACTCTCACTCTCTCTCTTGAATAATTCAGTTTCTCCAGAAAACGCTGGAGAGGGATGACAGAGGCAGAGGGGGTGACGGGTCAGAGGCAGGGGAGACATGGAAGGAGTGAAGAAGAGTGTAGCTGTTATAGATGTAAGTTAAACCAGGTGAGTGAGGTATAGTCAATTCTAAACTATTGCTTTGGTATATTTTATAAGTCCCTCCCTCTTTCATTCATGCATAAATGTGATAAAGCAACTACCAAACCAATTTGTTCCTTTTGTTTCACAGCTTTTTTATGCAAATGATACAATGATGTCATGTCATGAAATTACTGAAAAATTATCTTGTTTTTTCCTCCTTCCTTTGCGAGCCTCCTTCCACCTAATCTGTTTTCCTCTGTGCACACTCCTCCTGTTTTCAGGCCTGTCCCTCTTTCCATCCTCTGTGTGTCCTCACCTGTCTTTCAACACTGCTGGCACTAAACCTTCATATGGAGATTAATCTTACGCAGCTCTGAGTGCCAGGCACCTATATCAGCACGCATAGACACTTGAACACATGAACATGCACACACACATACAGAGACAAACACAGACAATAATCCTTGACCTGTCTTATCTTGTCTCCTTTCACTGATTAACACCAGACACACACTTCTTGTGGACATTTTAATTAGAATAAAGGAACACACACACAGTATCAGCAGCTTGTTCTTTCACTCTAAAGCTCAAGGCGTCTTTAGAAAATCTCAGATCTGTCTGTTCATTCCCACTGTAGTGTCTGTAATTGTTATTATCTAATTGGCTGTAGGCTTTTTTTTGCTGTCTGCAGGCTTTGTCATCCAGTAAATCTCCCCGTCCTGAGACCTGGCCGCAACACTCAGGGCTCATTAGAAAAAGTAGAGCTGACCGGGTGTGTGATCTGTAACTGATTCGGGTTCTGTCTCAGCTTACTCTGAGGACAATAACTGACCCCTGTATGAATCCTGCAATACCAGGAATATAATACTATAGTCCACACCAGGGGATAGACTTCTACAGCTTCTGGAGCTTCTCTGGAACATTGTATGGCAGCTCAGCTAATACATGGCAAAAATAAATAATAATATGAATAAATGAGAAACTAAATGTAACATTAGGTGGGTTTTCATTTAACAAAACTCAAACATTAAAGCTCCCGTGAGGAGCTTTGGTCTGGTTATGAAACAGACTAAATTAAGACCTCTTTATGACTTACAAAAGCTAATGAGACTGTTAAAATAAAGATTGCTTATTTCTACATAGTTTTTTTAATTCTAAAAGCTGCTCCTGCAGGGTAGACATCACCCACAGTGATCAACAGCATGCTGCAAAAACAGGTTTTTTATTTGATATGGCAAACATCCATAAAGATTAATATGTTTTACTGTTGCAGGACAGTACGGGATGAGATCATAGTACAATACTCCACTCACACACATACAGGATAAGATCAGCAAATGCGTAAGAGATAGCATTTTGTCCACAGGGGGGAACCAAAATCAACTCAAACCAAAAGTTCCTCATAGAAGCTTTAAAGCCCAAAAGTATAACCATCACGTATACTTAAAGTACAACCCCAATCCCCAAAAAAGGACAGAGTAAAATAGTAATAAAACAGAAAATCATTCACCTCAAGAGCTCAATGAAAATACTTATATGCTCATTTTGAATTTGACACCAGCATATACTTTTCATAAAACAATGACATTTCTGTTCAACATTTGATATGTTTTTTTTTTACTACTTTCAATTAAATAAAGAGTTCAAATGATTTTCAAATCATCAAATTCTGTTTTTAATCAACAGTGTACTCAGTGTCACTACTTTATTTGGAATTGGGGTTGTATTACTGTATTAATATGTTATCTTTTTGGTACAGAACTGAACAAAACACTGGATCCCACACACACGAAGAGGATTGCTATGATATCCTAGCGAAGAAATGTATTCCTCTCTGATGGAATCAGCACAGACCCCCTACATTTAGCCTGTTCAAACAAACTTTGAATGAAACCTTACGTCTGGAACAACGCACATACACTCTGAAAAACAAGGGGGATGTTTTCCTAAAATGGACCTCTGACATCCACCCAGCATGACTGGCCATGCTTGGACTCTGAGTACAAAAAAGATAATGTAATATGACCATGGTTTATGTATTTGCACTTATTATTTGTACTTATTATAATGTACTTATTTGTGTTTTACAAGCTGTTTTTATTTATTTTATTTTTATTTATTTATTTATTTATTTTATTTTTCCTCTTTTTCCCCTCTTCTTTTGACTTTCCTCTTGTGTTTGTTTTTCGTCTTGTATGTTATAAAATGTTAAAAATAAATAAGAAGATAATTGAAAAAAAAAAAAATGCCGCTGTTGTGACCAAATGTGTTCAGGGAGCTTTTTAATCATACTAAGAAAAGCATCTGATCCAGGCCAGTGTTTGTTTTTTTCCAACAGACGAACTATAATGAAGGTAAAACCAATCAGTTTCATCTTTCATATGTCGGCCATCAATTAACTGGTAGTTCAATTAAAAATGTCTAAAATAATCTTAAAACACTCACACTCAGGTGAAAAAAGTTACCAACACTATACCTGATTATCTGAACATAGAACATGGAACAGGACCAGTCATGAGGAGATGGATAAATAGTGGTCATCAGCTCGTACAGAGTTCACACATTTTCATGTACACTTGCAGGGTACTTACATCGCTGCTACCCCATCCTCCAGGCTCAATCATGTAGGTGTGATTGCCATCAAAAAACATCCCACTGAGAAAGAGAGAGACAAAGAGAGAGAGCACACATCAGCACCTGTCGCTGGAGTTTTGTCCTACACTAAATGATATAATGCATCTGACTTCAGCTCCTCCTCCGCTATCACAGCGATACATTAGCAATTTCAGTGCCTGCCCAGCGGGGTTTTATTGTATTATTGCAGCATTTGTCAGAATAATGACTGTAATGCACTCCTACAAGGTAGAGTTTTGAACAGAATTCTCGTCTGATGTGTCTGCTGTGTCCAGGACATGTTCGCCTTAGAGAAAGGGGGGAGGATAATGTGAAACAAAAGGTCGACCAATCTGAGAGAATCACCCACACAGCATAACTGAAATGTCACTATGTGATTGTATCACTGGAACAGTGACTAAGAGTTTGGACTGGTTCTTTGAAATGGGTGAAATTTAAAGGAAAACTTTAATACACTGCACATTTAAAATCCATGAAATATCTATATTACTAGATTTGTGTGAAAAAATATCGATACAGCAATATATTGCGATACTTTGACCTCCGATATAATATCGATATTTTAACTCTTAATATTGATTTTTTTGTCAAAATGAAAATATATATTTTAGCCGAGTTGTTACTAAAATACGACTTTAGTATTTCAAAAACAATTAAGTGGAAAAGTTGTTTTCAATCAAATAGTTTTGACTTAATTTGTCCTTTCAATTTTGAGTAATATTGTGTGATTTACATATATACCATCTCTATATTTTTCTTAGTTAACTGTGTTGCAATATATCACAATATTGTGATATCTTGATATATTGTGATACTATCGTATCTTGATCCAAGTATTGTGATGCCTATCGTATCGTGAGGTACTTGCCAATACTCATCCCTGTATATAACATGAAGGTATGAGTGAAGGAAAGAGGCACACACATCATTGTGACAAAGCAATCATTTTAAAAAGCACAAAGATCAATTTCTCATTTAGTAGCTGGTTGAAGGTCTCCTTGTCTCTGCGTGCTGCGTGTGCGCATGTGCACTAAAACATCCACTAATTAACTTTATCGGAAGCTTTTAGGAGATTGGTCGGGTCAAACACACACATACACACACACATACACGCACCCACACTCACACATCTGCCTTTTCCTTCCAACTGTCCCTGTCTTTCTTTTCTACTTATTTCTGGCCTTCAACTCTCAGAATTCACCTTCAACACACTCTGCGGTCTGGTCCAACATTGCACTTACAGCAGATTACATACAGAGAACCAGGAAGGAGACACAAGTCAAAGTTACAGAAGATGACTACAGCCGTGCTCTCAAATATATTTTTCATGCCTTCACATCAGGACCAGGAGTTAATGATTTGTTTTTTATTGATATCTGGTAACAGTAAATTCATCAAGATTAAGAGATTATTTATCCTGACAAAACAACTTGATTTGCTGAGAGCATGGGATAATTACTGAGAGCTTGAAAATGTGTGTGTAGTTCATTAGGTGTAACCAGATTCCAGCCCTCTAGACCGCTGCCATAATTGTGGGATGTGATCTAAATGAAAAGCAGTTTTAACTGACTCAAAATGTAAGTGTTTATCATATATGAGTAAGCAAAGTGTACGGAGCAATATTTGTTTTTGCTAAAACAGGAACCTGAGTTGATGCTTCCCTGTCTGTGGCTCATATAATGGATGTAGCTGAGAGCACTTTCTCTCTTTATACATTTAATACCTTATAGCATTGCAGAGTTAAGTTTGCGTGTGTATGTGCGTGTGTGTGGGTGCGTGTTTCTAGAGAGCAGGATGTATATTATGGTAAATATCTGACTCAGCATAAAGGAAATACTCTCCCTCTAATGTCTAACCCCCTGACACCACAGAGTACTCCCTTAACTCTCTCCCTCCCTCTGTCTTTCACCAAAACACACACACATACACGCAAATGTGTGTAGGTGTGTCTGTTTAATTTATCATTCCTGCTTGGGTATTCTTTCCAGGTTAAGAAAAAAACTGGTTATGAAAAAAGCCCCAATGTGAGATGATAATCAGTTAAATACTGCATCTTTTTTAAATTAGCAGGACAGCGGTATCACAATACAACATCTGGGCTAGTTCTTACTCACACATCAAGTTTTAGCCGTACGAGGGGAGACAGGAGTCTGCAGGAAACACTTTTGATCTCATCTGTCACTTTATATCTTCCTCTGTCAACTTTATGACTGGGATATATGTGCAGCACTTTGGGGTTTCGTTTGGGCTTGAAGGATTCATGCCCTACTTTTCATTACTTTTTGTTTATGCATTTGTTGTGCTGCCAATCGCATGAGATATGCACAAGCTATTAAAAACCCTGAGCTGAACTTATTAAGTAATCTAGTTTCCTTAATTAGCTGAGATTACTTCCCCCCATTGATTAATTATGTACTCTATTTATTCATTGGTTTGGTTGTTTATCCTGAGGAGCCAAAATAGGTGGAGAATGAATAATAATGTTTAAGAAGCAACTGAAAGTAATACTAAGAATATAGTGCACATGTGGAAGGTGTTGTTAGATCTGTAAGACTTCCTAGAGCTCAGATTTCTCTATTATCATAATCTAGCCCTCCAATTTGTAATCAAACAAACACCATTGAAGCTGGTTCACAAAGCAAACACCTCTTTTCGTATGTAGATGTCTTACTTTTCATTCATGTGGTGCTGAAATTGTCAGAAAATCAGTTCCTGGTGGTGACATTTACCCCCTCAGCAAGACACAACTTTAATTTTTACTGATAATTTACCATTCGTCTCATTTTATGAAGAAACA
Organism: Notolabrus celidotus; assembly: GCF_009762535.1. Lineage (NCBI taxonomy): Eukaryota > Metazoa > Chordata > Actinopteri > Labriformes > Labridae > Notolabrus > Notolabrus celidotus. Next base: position 16,674,177 of record NC_048283.1, read on the forward strand.
CAGCAGTGGTAAGTAGTTTTTTCCTTTTTTCGCTGACGAAATGATTAAATGTCATAACCTTCTCTAGTTAGCACCATAATCACAGGTCAGTTTAACAAATGTGTCATCTTTTTATTATTGTAGGCACAAAATACTTGTCACAGCCTCTAGCCGAGCTGTACCTCTGGTCCATGGCTGCTGTCATAATGCTATAATCCTCTACTACAGGGATGGAAACAAGCACAGATGATGGATGGCATCTCATAGCACGGCACGATTTGGCTGTATTTTGGTCTGCAAAATGGGGACTAAGGTTTATGTAGTCTGTGTCTGGTTTAACTTGCATATAACAAGCAAATGAGCAATATGCAACCAGCACAAGCATATGGACCCTAACATGCAATGAGGACTGAAGGGCTAGTAGTGATAGCTCTGCTAATGTTAGCCATATTTGACAAACTAAAGACATTATTTACCCACATAATCTGCAATCCCTGTTAAATAATTTGTTCTCAACTGTGACTTTTTCCGGAGTGTTTTCTTACTTTTTAACAAGTAAGTTTGTCAAAATTTTCATTTCAATTCAAACAACTTAGATACTTTTGAACATACCTTGTAAAATATTGATGTTTGGTTGATTTGAACAACAAACAGCTTTCATTTATTCAAGTATAATGGACATGAGTTTTTGCTTGAATATATTCCATAGTTTTGGTTAATGCTACAAAGATACGTATCTTGTGTTTGGGGTCACTGGAGGAGTGGTACAGTTATCGGCACAAAAACAGCAGACCCTGGCCAGGCGTGCCATGCTGCTCAGATGGAGAGACGCTACCCCGCCCACGCATGCACAATTGTTGGCAGATATCATGGCTTGCTTAAAGCTACAGAAAATAAGATTCTCACTCCAACATTCAAATGCACAGTTTATTGAAATTTGGGGACCCTTTCTGAACTCTGTACACAACCTTTAAAACCATGATTCAGATGGAGCTTCATCATCTCTCTCTTTCAGATGTACAACTAGGTATTTGATGGGACTGGGGAAAGTATTTCACGTTACCACTGGCATTGACAGGGTAGGGATTGTTTTATAATGGTTGTTGTTGTTTTGTTTTTGTTTTTGTTTATTGTTTCTGTTTTGCTTTTTATTTACCTTGATATTTTCTGTAACCTAAAAAGCAAAACAGTAACAGGCTGTTGTTGTAGGTCCATGCTTCACTTACTTACCATGTGCAGTTAATGGTTCTTTTTTTCCCTTTGCGGATGTCTCTCACTTTTCCCATGTAGATGTGACTGCTAACTGCGTTTTGTGTTTATTTATAACATCCTCTAATATCAGTGACTGGTCAGCACTGCGCTTCATGTATACCTTGTTTGAATATCAAGAAAAAGATTTTGACAAAAAAAAAAGATACATATCTTAAATTTCTAAAAAATAAAAAAGGATCTATGTATAGGTTATTTACACTGATACTTGCGTTTGTAGGCCACCAGTATTAAAGGTGACATATCATGCAAAATCAACTTTTTAATGGTTCTCTACCTGAAATATGTTTCCCTGGCATGTCTACAAACCCCCTGTATATGTGTATATTTAGCCAACATGTAAACATTAGATCAACGTGCCGGAGAGATGAGGGGGCATGGTCAGAGAGAAAACAGACCGTTCTGAGCAGGGCTGAAGAAGAGGGTTTTTCAGGCATGCCAAAATCTAATTTCAAAGTGTTTTTTTGAGCATAAACCTTAAAGACATGTTTTGGGGACCTCTTAGACCAATATATTTTGATAAAAAAAGCGTGATATGTCACCTTTAATTTCAGTCTGTCTCATAAGCAGTTAAATCTTCTCACAGGAGCTTTAAGAAGCAGTTGATCAGACTGAGGAAGCTTCTTTTAGCCCTACATCTCATACTTGTTGAAAATTAGAGAGCTAATAAAATTTGCTAGCTTCATTGTTTTTTGGGAATTACTCTTTCAGACATCTTAACAACATAACAAACGGCGCGTGCCAACGGAAGTGTGTCATGTAAAAAATCGGAGGTTCTGGCAAAGGCTTTGTGGGTTTTTCATCTTTTGTTTACAGTTTTGGGAAATCACCTTTTTTTTTTTAAGGAAATGTGTTTAAGCAACTGTGAAAAACTGTAATACATGAACATGTGTTATGCCTAATTATTCATAGGTGCATTTTTCTGTAAGCTTTGTGTTGTCTGTGCATGATGATATCCAGTACAACATTTCCCCTGCAGCAAGGCCACTTTCTCTACGCCTTCTCTTTACTTGGAGGACAAACACAACCACACAGGTATACTAACATTCATGACACGAACAAACAGTGTACACGCAGTCCTCCGGCAGGCATGTTTCCTGACCCGTCTCTCTCTAACAGACTGCTGCTTTAAAGAATACTAAAAATACAGAAGCTAGGAGGAAAAAAAAAAAGAACAAGAAGAAAGAAGAGACATCTGAGCAGCACCGGTCTGGCTGAGTGATAACCTATACAACAAAAATGAAGACTGACGCAAAAGGGCTGACTTAAACTAATTGCATTGACCTAATGAATAAATGAGAGCAAGACCCAGCAGCAGTATTGACTGAAAAACACACACATACAAAGTCAGATACACATAAAGTTTATACTTACTGTAATCCATGACAAGTTGAGAGAGCCACAAAGGAGCGAGGAAAGTCCCTGACCTTCCCCTGATAGTAGCAGTGCTCTCCTCCCTGTAAACAAAACACAAAAACACAAATTAAGATCAGACACACATATGGCTGCTTTCTGAAATGCCCCAAACAGAGAGCCGAACACTCCTCTTGCTGCTTTTATTACCATACTCCATCAGGAAATGACTTCAGAGAGATCAATCACACAGAATTCATTTACTAACACACACAAGTGCAAGTATGATCGAGTGGAGATATATATGTGTGTGTGTGTGTGTGTGTGTGTGTGTGTGTGTGTGTGTGTGTGTGTGTGTGTGTGTGTGTGTGTGTGTGTGTGTGTGTGTGTGTGTGGCACTGTACGCAACCATCTGTGTGTTAACTGCTCTGTGACTCCATCTCAACTTCTTCCCACTATCTGAGGCCAAGGCATCGGTCACTTGTAAAAATGTTTCCATCTCTGTCACGACTCGCCGTCAACCACTCATTCTCTCCTCTCCATCTGTCTGTATATATATGTGTGTGTGTGTGTGTGTGTGTGTGTGTGCGCTTCCTGCAAGCATAAACACACTTTTATTTTCTATAGACGTGTATGATGTCTAAGTGTCTAAGTGCTCTGCAGGCCATCTCTTCCTGGTCCATTTCTTGCTGCCTAACAGCCATTAGGCAGGAAGCCGGTCTCCCCGAGGAAACACAGCTTTTATCAGAGGATCAATTTCTGCTCTACAGTCTGACGCTGCACACAACAACGCAAGGCCGCGTCCACTTCTACCTCTAGCACAGTATGTCAACTACATCCTGATCCATGTCTGACTGTCGGGTTTGTGTGAGGATACTTGCAAGGTTTGTTTGATTTTGTAGCTGAAAAGTGGGTGAAAACTTGAGCCATAGACCTTATGATGATGGCTTCCTACAAGATGTAAGAGCCTGGCTAAAAAGATTTGCTCCAATTCAGTCACAAGAGCATCAGTTAGAGAGGTCTGCCCCTGATTCCAGGCCTCTAGGTTCATCCCTAAAGAGTTGGATGTGTTTGAGGCTCAGCGCAGGTCAGTCCAACTCTTCCACTCTTCTTTCACTCAACTTAACGTACAACTCAATAGTGTCTAAATATTGTGAACTTTTATTACAGGAGTTTTGATATTTAGAAACTAAAACAAATAGTTACTGTATCACTTGAGTGGGGTAAGAAAGTGGATCCCCTTTGCGTGTTTACCATAGACTGTATGAATAATGGACGTAGTATCCTTGACATCGTGCATCTGTTCCTGAGCGCTGTTTTGAAGCCAATCGACGGCGGCAGCCATATTGGAAATGTGGAACTCAACAAGGCAGAGTGTGACGTAAGGAAGCAGGGTTTGAGCCTACTAGCCAAAAGCATCGTATGTGTTCCCGTCCGGGAGTCAAGTCAGTCATGTCCTTATTTGGGCCAAAACTCTTAATCTTAATATCTTCTGAACCGTCGAGTTAGAAAAAAATCTACCCCCTGTACAGTGTGTGCCGATAAAGAAATTAGCTTCATAGAGCCAAGACGTTTTTTGAACCAGGTTGTAAACATGTTTATTAAAGCTGCAAAGATCGTCTTTTTTGAATTGGTGTCTGTGTGATTTCTGGTGTTTCTGCAGATTCTCGATAGGGCTTCATAGTTTGAGACCGGAGGTGTCCGCTTGGTGTTTACTTAGGAGCTTGAGGTTAGCTTAGCTTAGCACATGGGCTGGAAACTGAAAACAGATCGCCTTTTTGTCCTATGGTTGCAAAACATGTGTGTTAGCACTCCTTTAAATTGCTTGTTAATACACGTAAATCTTTTATTGTGTCTTGCTGTAACAAGAAGCTGATGGACAAACAGTGGAGACTGAAGTTAGAACGTGCACCAGCCTACATCCTGCATATACTACCTGTTGAACCAGAAACTATCGTTTTCATATCAAGTTAGTGTAATAATAATAATAATAATAATAATAATAATAATAATAATAATAATAATAATAATAATAGTAGTAATACATTTTATTTATAAAAGCGCTTTAAAAGTTTCTCGAAGACACTTTACAAGAAAATAAATTATAGAATAGAAAAGCAAAGGAAAGCAAAGCAGCAAAACAAAATAAAATAAAACAAAACAAACAAAAATCAATAAATTAAAGGTTAAAAGCCTTTGTAAATAGGTGCGGTTGAGTCCGGATTTGAATTTGGTGAGTGAGGGAGAGAATCTGAGGTGTTGGGGGAGAGATTTCCAGAGGGTGAGGGCAGCGACAGAGAAGGCCCTGTCCCCCCAGGTTCGGTGCTTGGGTTTGGTGAGACTTTAAGGTACTATGTTATATTGGTACGATTTTAGATTTAAAGTTATTGGTAGACAAAAATGTTAAAAAGTGAATTTGAATTTAAAACATAAAGATCATTGCTAGGGTTTAAAATAAATAAAAGTGTAGTCATGTTGATTTGATTTTGTTGTTTTTGAGTTCAGAAGTTTTCTTCTCTCTAAATCAGATTTTCAAAAAACAATAAGAAAAAGGCAGAGCTCAAATACATAGCAGCCCTGTACATTTCCAGAATATCATGTTCATTACATTCGTAAGGAAATGAGTTTTTAGTCGATTAAATGATTAAACATTGTCACCCTCACTAGTCAGCACCAGCATTGCCAGTCAGGCAAACAAATTATTTCAATTGCTGTAGTCCTAAAAAGCCAGCAATATGTTGAGTCTGGTCTGCAGCATTGCCATCCGCCACTAGCTGAGGCTGTAACTCTGGTTATTATATACTTCTCTAATGTTATAATGCTTTACTATTCAGATTTAAAAAGGCACAGATAATATATGGCATCTTGTCATGTTTTGCAGTATTTTGATCTAGAAAATTAAGATAATGTTGTACATAGGCTGTGTCTGGTTAAACTGGCTTATTACTACTCAACCAGCACAACCAGCACAGGCATGTGGATGTTAACTTGCAAGGAGGAATGGAGGCTGGTGGTACTAGCTCTAATAATACTGGCCACACTCAGCAAAAAGTTTGGCATTGTAAACCTGCAGACTCTGTGACACTGCGTTTAACTTTGTTGGAAAAAATTGTGCTTTTGAATATTAGGTTAATCATATTTAAATTTCAGTTTGAGCGACTAGGAAATTGGTCGCTTTGGAACATCCCTAGTCATGATTAGTAACAACAAACCAGAGCAGAGCTTAAGACAGTGCATTGTTGGACATGGGTAAAGTATTGAACCAACTGGCACAGAGATGGAGCATATGACTGGGGTGCATCCTTTGACTATGGGTGCATCAGAAGGACAAGTTTGCTGGATAAACCTAAATGGAGTCAGAAATAAGAGAGTGAGAGGTCGGGTAAAGCGAGTATGAACTGAAGAGACGAAGTGGGCTATTTATAAGCAGAGCTGTGCTCTACTATCCCAGCGTCTCTCCTCCCCCTGTCGCCCTGAACCTTCTGCTCCACTTCTCATCAAAGCAAGAAACACCCAAAACCCAGAGCAGTAGGTACATCCTCAGCGCGTGCGTACGTGCGTGTGTGTATATATGTGTGTGATACTAAATTCAACTGATCTGTGATCTCTTTAGACCCATATAAGAGTAATTAATCATTGAATGTAGACACCACAATGCACAATGAAAAGGTGGAGGTCAGGCTCTGGGACACTCCCCTCTCTGCATGTAAGTAAAAGTTTGAGCTCGTAGGATGGCTAAGTAGAGGGAGTTACACAAATATTTTACCTTCCATGTAAGAGTGTTTTTGTACAGTCATATATACTTTTGTAACATCTCTGGGTGTATCAGGCCATTGTGAGCAGTACAGCAGATTCATGAGCTTGTTTAATGGAACTGTATTTTATATGATGGCACTTTCCACATTAGGGCTGGTGGACTTACTCTATAAATAAACACAATATAACAAACCCTGTGGTGACATCATGGTCATATTACTCAGAGACAGAAAGTATCCAGTATGTCAAGTTCCAGGCTTTATTTGGTATATAAAGATCAGTTTGTTTATACTGTTAGTATATACTGTACTTTAACAGTGTAACTTTTAGACAGTTACTGTTTTCCTTCTATTTTTATCTGATAAGAGAATGCATGTAAAATTGTGGTTACAAGGTGCACATCTAATTGTGTATTTGTATTGACATTTTAACAAATGTTTGAGGTAATGATTTGCATATTTAATTTTGGGTTACAGTATACAGAAACAAATTCTTCAACACAGTACTTATGTTGCCTAATTTTCCACAATGTGTCAGATATATCATCTATTCTGGAATAATGAGGATTTAATCCATTACTTCTTACCCCTAACTTTAGTTAGTAGGTTTAACCCTTTCACTTTTACTGTCTGACACAAAGTTTACATTTTCTCTCAAGAAATCAATGCAAAAATACATTAAAATTCCTCTTCATGATGCTGAAACAGAACAAAATAGAACACAAACAAGCACACAAACTAGCATGAAAAAATTTGCATAATCTTTATGATTGCTGTCTAAATTGAACAGCCTGCCAGAGGATCTGAGAGGGGCTGACAGAGATATTGAGACTTTTAAACGTAAACAGTCTGGCTTTTATGTAGGGTTTTACAATTTTATTACTTACCTTTTACTGTAATATTGATTTAAATGTTGCTTTACTATTTTAGTAATTTTAACAGTTATCTTATTCTATCTTTATGTATTTATTCATTCATTTATTTATTTGTATTTATCTACTCAGTTTTATTGATATTTTTAGCCTTAGTTTTATTTTCAACTCTTATCCTTACCCTTTTTAAATCTATTTATTTTAACTATTTGTATTCTTAATTTTGATGCTTTAACTTATTTTAATTAAACATTTTTATTTTTGGTGTGCATTTATCTGTGTTTTATTTTATTTTATTTTAAGTGACTTTAATTCTAATTCTTATTCTTATTATTTTTATTATTATCATTATTCTTCCCTAATATGTCTTGCCATTGTTTTATTTCTGCTTCTTTCTAGTTTTTCAATCGCTGTGAATCACTTTAGGTTGCATTTGATTTGTATGAAATGTGCTATTAAAATAAAGCTTGATTGATTGATTGCTGTCTAAATTCTCTCCATCATATAAACTGTAAAATCATGTTCACTGCAGCTCAAAGGCATTTGTGTTATTGTGTTTAATAAGGTGTTAGGACTGCACACATTACAAAAAAAACTAAACTGTAAACAGTAAAGCATAACTGTGCAACTCTTTATTATGTTTTCTACATCTTTTATCTATGTACTGTGGGAACAGTGAGAAGTCTGAGGCAGACTATCAGAACAGCAGCTGTGTTTTCACAGTGGACATTGTGACCTCTGTGAGCAGAGAAACACACTGGAGCTGATCTCATATCAACCTTCCCGATCAGCAGCCAATAATAAAGAGTGTCTCATTTTCTTCATACCACTTAAAAATCAAAGAATGACAATAAACTCTGCATACAGAGCAAACTGCTTTTTCATCTGCAAAGTGAATTACTTCACAGGAATATCACTTGATAATAGCTTCCATAATTACAAGAGGTTATATCACACGATATGAGGTGTAATAATTTAGATAATTCTCTGCAAAGTATATGATATCTCATTAATCTGCTGCTTAGCTGAGTAAATCCTTACCATTATAATCCCCCCACTTATGTGTGAAACACAATGCCTCAGTGGCCGTCCTGTAACTGAAGTTCAGATTTCAGAGGATCATCTCAGCAATCTTAATTTCATGTTCAGGCCGAAGCTCTTTGGTCTGAAATCTAAGCTGAACAAAGGCTGGGAGGTTGGACTTGACTGTGATTTGTGCGTGCGTGCGTGCGTGCGTGCGTGCGTGCGTGCGTGCGTGCGTGCGTGCGTGCGTGCGTGCGTGCGTGCGTGCGCAGAGTAAAACATTGATTAACCAATAAAAAGCTTAGGGAGTGGGGGGAACCTGTAGCAGCTTTCTGCAGCAGAAAACATAGCTGAGGAAAAAAAATCTCCAGTGGAGCCGATTCAGCTGTACTGCTGTTTTTTTAGAACCAGAGTGGAGTAAACATCCTCTATCACAGCAAGGTGTGAGACTTCTCTCTGTTACACAGGTTAACTGAATCCTAACCTGTTACACTCCTCCTACTAATAACTGATCTGTGCCCTGCTATGTTGACTTAATAAAGAAATCAAACTGACCTTTATATTTTCAGCTTTTATTGATTGATAAACACTCTTGTTTTCTCAGCTCTGCCCACATTGTGATGACTTTAAATATGCAAATTACTCAGGCAGTCCTGGTGAAGGTCAGCAATCATGGTGTCATCGTGCATCAATGGTTAGCAAACAGTTGTTTCTTTACACATTAGTAGGCATGGAGCAACCTGAACATTAATTTGGAGTTTTGTTTTTCACTCTCCTTTTAGCTATGTATTTGGTCTCCACCCCCCTACAGTGGCTCTCGTGCTGCTAAATGCTGCACTACACACCAACCACACCAAAATGCTGCTTTTTTTTTTACCAGCTAGTTGCTAACTTTGACATTTGACCATTAGCAAATCATTACAAATCTGAATGTTTGACCATTTAGTCAAAAAATACCTGCCAACTGGGGTCAAAAAAAGTTAAAAGATAAGAGTAGAAAAAGGACATGAAAATGTACAACCAAAACAAAGAGCTAAAATATGTCAAAACGCTCTGCTTACCCTGAAAAACCTTTAAAGTAAAATTAGTAAATTAATTTAAAGCTCCTAAAAATAACTTTTAATTTGAGTTGATTATGGCGCATCCTGTGGACAAATTTGTAGTTTTCTATATAAAGCTCACCTCTTTCTTTTAGTAGTCAAGTTTATCATTTAATGAGAACTTGTGGTCTGGAAAATGTTTTTAAAAAAGTGTTTCTACAGTGTGTTGTGAACATAGACTGTATAAAATATGGACTTAGTATCCGTGATGTCACCCATCTGTTTCTGAAGCACTGTTTTGAGGCCAATCATTGGCTGCAGACATATTGCTGCTGTCGAGTGATTGTGACGTAAAGAGGCGGGCTTTGAGCCTGCTAGCAAACAGCTACAGTGTTCCCGCCGTCAGCTGTGCCTCTCATTGGAAGACTCGTAATCTCAATATCTTCGAAATTGCCACGTTAGAAAAAAATTCTCCCCCTTACAGTGTGTGCCGATCGAGAAATGAGCTATCCAGACTACACTCGTCTTCTGTACCAGGCTGTAAACATGTTTATTTCTGCTGGAAAGATCAGCTTTTTTGAATTGGTGTGTATGTGGTTTCCGGTATTTACGGAGCCAGCCTCAAGCGGATCCTTGATGAACTGCAGTTTTTAGCACTTCCGCATTGGACTCATATTTTTAGACCGGAGGTTGCCGCTTAGTTGTGAATCACTTTATCTAACACGCTGCCTGTGGTGGGGAATATAGGCTTTTAAAATGACTCTTTAGAAATTGAAAGTTTTGTTGGTGATGTTCAATTTCTCTTTTGTGGCTCATATAAAGACGTCAGTTTTAATTTCAGTCCATTTCATAACAAGCCAGAACCTCCTCACAGGAGCTTTAAGAAAGTGTTGAAACAATATACTGGTCATATCTCAACCTGGCTGGCATCCGACTGGCTGCTCAAAAGCTACAACTTCAGTTATTTTGCTTTGTTCCTCATATACATAACCAGATGCAGATTGCATGGTAATAGCTGGGCACCACACTCTTTAGCTCCCACTCTTACTGCAAGTAGTCATGTGAGAGTGTGAGTAAGCATGAGCATGATTTGCAGAATCTTACATTGGTGATGACTGGCCTCCCTTTCTCTGACAAATGCCGCTCCATGTACCCCGAAGACAGTAAATCACTGAGAACAGAGAGGAAAGAAAAAAGAGAATTAAAGTTAGAACATTTGTGATTTCCATTCAAGTGTCACTCAGTTGTACAAGTTTGCTTGTATTTTATAGGACGATTGTATTCTGTCTTAGCAGCACTGAGCTTCAGAGCATCAGCCCAGCTAATTATGACCAGCGTACAGGGACAAGGCTATTTCCAGCACACAAACTCACACAAACACAATTATACAAATCCAGCCTTCTAGCAAACGTCTGCTGTATGCATGTCCGTGACTGTGTGTGTGTGTGTGTATGTGTGTCTATCCAAGGAAATAAAGACAAGTGAAGGTCAGTAAGGAGTAAAAGAAGTGACACAGGCAAAATGGGAGGGAGGCAGGCATTAAATTTAGGGAGTGAGGAAGTGAAAGAATGGCATAAATAAGAGGAAATCAGTCTGTGTGTGCTTTCTCAGCAGAGCTGGACCCAAGAATCCCAGAGGAGACACACTGCAGAGCCAATCTGAGACAGAGATGTATGAGCTATAGTGCAAACACACACACAAATACACACACAGAGGAATGCGGCATATGAATGGGGATTTGTTCCTTATTCAACCTATTCTTCAATAAAGCACAACTTCAAGTTTCAGCTCCTCAGAGACAGATATATGTGTTTAATTGGCACCATGTTTGGATTTTACTGGATTTTAAATAAAACTGATAACCATTATATGCAGTAAAAACCACAAAACAAATGTGTTCTGAGAGGCAGCTTAGGAGAAGTGAGATTTCATTTCTAATGCTTAAACATTTTGTGTCAGGCCAGAGATGATATTGATCTGATGCTTGTACCTTCATACACACACATTAACACACACAATGTACACACTTGGAACAAATAAAGCAGACCCTGCACTTGAAGAGAGAAGATGAAAAATCAAACATTTCAATCAGTATAACAAACTTATCTTCATCAGATTCAATTGAGTTCAGATTTGCTGAATCAGAAGCAGCGGGTAAAAAAACAGGACATTTCCAAAAGTTGTAGTCACTGCTTAGATTGCTTTGTTTCCAGTCAGGGGGAATTGACAAAAAACTGTGCAACCGAAACAATGTGCCGTATCTGAACAGACTATTGACCACGCTGAACCAAAAAGCCATCAATCATCTCTGACTTCCTGTCAACATCCAGACAAGAGACAAGTAAGGGAGATTTATCTCCATCTTGTTTTCCCACCAAACACGCAAGCCTCATAAATATCCCCAGTTTTAGAGTGCAGTGATCGAGGAGGAAAAGTTGGAGACATTTCTTCTTTGAACAGTGTGTAATGAACAGTAAAAAAAGACATGATTATCCCTTCTGTGGATAAATTCACATACATAAAATGTATTATGAACAGAAGATAATGTTTAAAATTGATTGCAGATTAACGGCTTCCTTAAGAGGCAAGAAAAAAATGAAAAGCCAGTACACAACTTAAAAGAAGGAGAAGAGCCCTTATCATGCTCATTTAAGCGTTTGTTTTCAGAGTTTAATTTGAATAAGTTAGTGTTTCATTTGTTAAAACCGATTGACAGCTCTGTTGACAAACACAAGCTCCAGGAGTGTTCCATTAGGAGAGTAGAGGAGGACATACAACAAACATTAACAAAAGAGTCATTGAACTTTGCATTGCTATAAGTGTCTGCTTCAAATCAACACAAGAATTTGCCATCAACAATCTGATTGTTTTTAAGATATTCCCTGAGTTAATAAAGGCTTTTCCCCTCACCCTTGACTCTAGCAAGTGTGCCTGAAGACAGCCTCTATGGCTCCCCCCTATCGACATGCACGCTTCAGTCTTCAAGAGCTCCAACTCTAACCTGGAGTTTAACACACTACCAACAAGAGCACACAGTAAAATCCCTTTTATACAACACATGAATCTATTCTGCAGGGAACTGTAGAGACCTGAGGAATCTTTAATGTTTTATCCGTAGGTTAAATATGTGTTGTGTTAGCCGGAGGGGTGTGACATCAATCCTGTGGCTCCACCAGCCAGATCCCTTCTGAGCATGCCTTGGTCCTAAATTACAGGGTGTATTGTAGGGTTATTATGGCTTCATTTCTTTACAATGCGCAAAGATGGAGGTGTCCCATCTATCAAAATATATAGTCAATGGTTCACCCAAAGATGATGACAAGAATTATAGCATGAAGACGTAAACTTAAAAATATTGACTCCCCGCAAAACCAGCATTTGTCTTTTTTATTTTGTTTTGTGCAGACCAAAATATTGAGAGAAAAAACCCAGTTACAATCATGAGCGTTGGAAGAGCTTGTGGGTGGAATTTGTTTCATCTTTTGGAAGTTTTCCCCCTGTTTTCAGTCTTTATGCCAAGATAAGCTGACCAGTCTGCCCGTTTTGGCTTACATCTTGCATTTTAGACCAGTATCAATCATCACATCAACCACCAAGCAGGAGAGTACAGAGACTGCGGTAGGATGAGTTCTAAAATCCAATAATGTGTTAGCATGTCGCGCTTTCTGTTTCTACATCTGGAGGTCTATTTGCTTCCTCGGTTTGAAAGTGTTTCATGTGTCTCCAAGGCAGTAACTTACAAAAAAAGGAAACCACAGAGTTTGCTGTAAACAACATTTCCTAACGCTGAACAGGGATCACTTTCAAACTTAGTGGTATTGATGTTGATGTTGATGCTGCCATGGTGTTGTTCTGTTTTTACTTTTGGTAATAATGCTTCAACGATCACAGAAGATGCTTTCATTAGTGCAGATTGTAAATAACACTTCGATTTCTGCACATTTTCTGGTCATCCTGGTGATAGGATTATTACTCGGACTAGCACTTGGTATTTATAGATTATTTTTCATTTCCTCAATCTCAAAACCAGAGAAATCTTTGGTAATTAACAGACTGTGGAAATCAAAGCACCGGCAGTAACTGCAGTGAGTCATAAAAGGCAGATGGGAGGAAATTATTTTTCCTTTGAAAGCAGACACATGATGTGTTTTTTAAATATCAACTGAGCTTTGGATAAAATAGATAAAAGTTTCAGAGTGATGGTGTATCATAAATCATAATGCTCTTCAACTGAACCCCCCTGACATCAGCATGCACATGTACACAGGCGCTGAAGGAGGAGGCTGCTCTCTAACATGACTAATGGGTATTTTGCTACAGCAATAAAAAAAGTCTGCAGAGAGGAAAGTAAAATGGAAAGAGGTAGAGAACGGTTGTCATGGGGGGAATAATGACTGAGAGAAAGAGAGAGGCGGTTAAAATAAAAAGAGAGGGAAGCACAAGGTGTGAATACAGAGCTGGGGGCTCTAACAGATATCCCATCATGCACTTCAATAACATTCTCGCCTCTGACATCTTCTGTAGGTGTAAATATGCAACCCCCAATGTACACACTTCACCACCCCCCCCCCCCCCCCCCCCCCCCCCCCCCCAACGTCAGGTCCCACATCACACACACACACACATAACATCACACTCACAACATCCTACAAGCTAAACACACTATAAGTTTTGAGACACACGTTACATTTGATCAATATTTGTGCGCCAAAAAGCTCCATCGTCAAAATATTCATACGCTCCTGTGATGAAGACATTCGCTGTGTGTGCATGTGTGTGCATGTGCTTGTGTGTGTGTGTGTGTGTGTGCATGAGTCACTGGGTCACAGCCGCGCTGTTAGCCTTTGTTCTGCTGGGAGGTGTGTTTAAGATTCAGAGCTTGTGATCTTTATCCGGCTCCACGCTGAGCCCGAGCAGGGAGAACAAGTGAGCGGCATACTGAGGCAGCACGGCAGACACACGGGCCTCTAATGGAGGACGTCGATAACAGATTTCAGCTTTAATTGTTGGGGGATTTAAATAATTTATTTGACAGACAAAGACGCAAACTCAGCCCCGACCCCAACCCCCACACTGACACAAGCATGCACACAAATCTCCCCTCAAACGCTCACAATCCCCCCCTCTTAACATACATGCACACTTATGTATGAGAACTGTGAGCAGCTACTTTGTAGTTTTGCTCTGACATACACAGAATATAAACACTGAAGCTCTCTTTGAACATAAATGCAGCAAACTATCAACATAAATGATGATCAGAGGGAGGCGGTTTTTCACAGCGAGGCCTTCATTAACAGGAATAAACACAAAATATTAGGGAAGCAAAAAAAAAAAGAAGTAAATATGTCCACAAATGTAACAAACCATCACATTATTACTACATCCAGAAGCTTAAACCATCAGATTTATCTCGTCAGACATATTTGAGCTGCATCTGGTACCTGCAGACGAGACGTGGGGCTGAACACCCACGTCTCCTGCTCATTTTCTGTCTCATTTAGTGTCTGTTACAGTCATCCTCTATGCTCATTGCTTTTTTAAATACTCCACTTGTCCTCTGCTACACTGAGAGTTTTTTTTTTTGCTACTGTCGGCACAGCAACATCTGTGAAGAGAGCTGGCATCCAGCTGTCAATCAAAAGCCTGGAGGAGAATTCGGAGGTGGATCCACAGACGCTCCACTTTCAGCTTTCATCACTGAACTGCCATTTACCCAGCAATAACATCCCTGTCTCACTTTCTCTACTCTTTAATTTCAGCAGGCCGCACTTACTCATACATATATTGAAACCTTAGAGCGATGAGTCTGCTTTAGGTGGGAAAATGTTGCTCGGCAAAGATTTATGTAACTTTATAGAGCCGGTCTTCAGGTGGGAAAAGAATCCAAACCAAAACAGTGAGTGCACCGAGTCCATTTTGGCTGTCAGTCACATCATAACTTCACCTTTCCTCTAAAGCATTTTGTTTGGAGTTGCTCTGGACGAAGACATCTGCTATGGCAACCCTGTTCGATCTCCTGAGGTGAATCATAAAAACACACATACCAAGTTTTGGAGTGGTCTAAAATTCCACTCACGATCTGTGTCGCCTGGCAGCGGCATGGCACTGGGATGAAAAACAGCACAAAAAGGACAGATTGGCAGGACTAATGTTTTTATGTGTGTGTGTGTGTGTGTGTGTGTGTGTGTGTGTGTGTGTGTGTGTGTGTGTGTGTGTGTGTGTGTGTGTGTGTGTGTGTGTGTGTGTGTGTGTGTGTGTGAACTGGCACAAGAGATGGGGTAGCAGGCTTTTCATCGCTTGCACACAGTCCAGTCTAGCTGCTCTAAAAGACTTCTTAATACACCTCAAAATCCTAAAACACAAACACAAAAGTGAGAAAAAAACAACACAAAGGAAATGTAATATGACGCATCTGTACACTGTCACACATGCTCTGTAGTCATCAAACAGACTTCTGCTCCATGTATGGATTTTTGGGCTATTTAACCCTGTAATAAAAGGGCAGCGGCACACAAAGGGCTGAACATGTGCTGTGTCAGGCGTTCGTAATGAGGAGGAGGGGAGGAGTGCTGAGGAAACAGAATGAGGAGAGAAGGGTTAAGAGCGCCAGAGGAAACACACTGAGGGGGTGAAGCAAGATGGAAAGGTGGATAAGAGAAATAAAGATGTGAAAAGGAGTGAAGGGGAGAAAAGGGAGGGGGAGGGGTGATGGTGGTGGTGGAGGTTTTTCTTTAGGGAACGCTGCAGCTGCTTTCACCTGATTCTCTTCCCTCACCCTCATGCTCTCTCCCTCCCACTGAGGCCTCATTAAAGGTCTCCAGGCTATAATTCATTCACTCTCCAATCACTTATCAGACAAGCCATTCCACCGACACACCAACGGGATCCCTGCTCTTATTGCACTGGGAATACTGATGCTCACAAACAAGGAATGTAAATGCTAACAGAGCAAAAGAATGGAAGAAGATGAAACCAGAACTTTGTATGTTCCTATTCTCTGCAGGCTTGGGTCCATTATGCCGCTGGGTCTATAGCACGCTACATACAGGCAAAAAGAGGCCTTCTGAATTATGCAGTAGATGGAGATGTTGTGGGCACATGGAGGAACATGTAGATCTGTATCTGTGACAACATGTGGATAGTAAGTGAACTCTATGTAAACAGATACAGAGACAGACTTTTGGAGGCCTGTACACTTGGGACTGAGCAATCCTGACTGTGTATTATATATTTTTCATCATGCTTTTTTAATGCATTCATATTAATCAATATGTGTATGCATGTGAGTGAATCTGCTCTCCATCTAAATCTGACTAAATCAAATTTTGCACAGTGGTAAATTTTGTTAAATAGTTAATCCCCTGTTGGTAAACCACACTTTCGATTGATTTTGATGCAGCATGACGGAGGAAAGTGAGTAATCTATACGAGACAATGCTCTTTAGCGAGGCATTAGTATCTTTTCCTGCTGAGAGAACAACAGTCTCTCCTCCTGTCCCTGTCTTCAGCTCCAGTCAGCTCCTGTAACTCTCTTTGTCTCCACTAATCCTCCACGCTGGGAGGAGACGGCTCGACAGAAGAGAGGGGGGAAGGAGGAGAGGTGCGAGAGACGGAGAGGGTGAAGATATAAAGAGATATAAAGAGATGGCGAGGAAGGCTCAAAGGGTAGAAAAGGAAAGGCTGGTAATTCAGTCGGTGCATTACATGCTGCAAACGATAAAAACACGAACCCTTCCCTGACAAAGGTTTACGCTTTTAGCCACAAGCCTCCAAGGATGGACCGCTTTGGCTCAGAGTGGAATATCTCCACAACTATTGGATGGATTGTGATTACAGTTTTGTCATTGTGCCTTTATAATGCATCCTTCTGATTGTAGTGATACCCTGAGACCAGAAGGTTGACACTTGCACTTTTTAGCTAAATGCCCAGACCAGCATTAGATGACTAGCCATAAAATGCAGCACACACTGTCATGTTCCCTTTGAGACACAATGTGATCACTTTGGTGTCCCTAAAATTATCCCATTTTTAACTGTCCAGTACTTTGTTTTGTGATCAAGTACCTGCTGAATGAACAGCATTCAATTCAGCAGTAGCTGCACAAAATTAGGATGAGTTAGCATTTCCAATACGACAACCAAATGACCTTATATACACTGAAGCCAAAATGGATTTAAAATACATAAAGCCATGTTACTGTTGTTTAAGACACTCTTAAAACATGTGAACTCTGACTAATTTAAACCCTGTTTTCAATTACTTCTATACAGAGAGTCTCTGATGAATTGCCAGCCTTAAAATCTGATTGGGTACCCCAGGTGCCACCCATAAATCTTAGTCAATGATTGGCTGTTACTGCTACTAAAGACAGGAGCTGTTTTCGAAACCGCCTAGTATACTAGCAGTACGTTCTGATTTGGTCAAAATTGAGTTTGTAGTAAGTGAACAAGAGCAAAATCTGCAGTATGCAGTTCCACTTTTTCTTTTCTCTTCTTTTTTTTGACTGGGGGAACTCAGTTTTTATGTGCTGTGAAAATTATTAAATTACATATAAACCACTCCCTAACTTTTAAATCATAAATTGATGCTAAAGAAGCATTTTATCTATCAGCTTGGCCGTTTTTTACTTCCGTATTCTGAAACCGGAAATTGAGTGACGTCTGGCTCAGCATGCTGCATAACAGATCGAACAGAACACTCATACTACATACTAGATTCAAACGCAGTACTGCCTACTACATTAGTAGGTAGTATGTAGCAGGCCATTTCGAAAAACAGCCTGTGTTTATGTTACAACTGGATGGTAGCTTTCTGTGCATTTCAGTAGTGGGCTGCATGAAATTGTGACTTTGGATGAACATCTTCTTTTAGAGTCATTAAAGAATTAAACTTAAGATTGTTACAGCTGTCACTCTCTTGTGTCACTTTTCAAAATCAAACAAAGTAACACACAGGAATATAACATCTGTACGATACTTGAATGTAAGTTTCATCAAAGTTGATTTGATGAGTGGATATGATGTGTGTGTGTGTGTGTGTGTATGTGTGTGTGTGTGTGTGCGTGCGTGCGTGCGTGCGTGCGTGCGTGCGTGCGTGCGTGCGTGCGTGCGTGCGTGTGTGTGTGTGTGCACATATTTCATGCCACCCCCTGCATGAGTCAGTGCCCCGGTTGGGCCATTGCAGTCAGAAATGTCTGGACACACCCCTGTGTATAACACCCACCCAAAAACACACACATACATTAATTGTGTGTTAATGCTAACATCTGTGGTGCTGTTTGTTTTTCTAATTAACCAAAAACACCTCCATCCTCCACAAAATTAATTTGTAACCACCTTCCTGATACACACCACAACACACAGACATGCACTCACAGTCACAACCTTACAAGGACGTTCTGTTTATACACAGTTCTCGATGTGTTGTGAGCCACTTAGCAAACACAAACTGTAATATGCTGTTTGTGATCCATTTGCTCACACACACAAATATAATTCCCATAGCGCAAGTGTGTACCAGTGTGTGTTTGTGTGTGATCAGTGGACACGCAGATCGGAGTGAGAAACCCTGCCTGAAGCTAACAAGGAAGCGGGAGATGGGGATGAAGAGAAGTGAAGAGAGGTGAAGGGAAGCGGGCACTGTTTTCTTTTTAGGGTACTCCTTTCAAGTGCCTACCTCCCTCAAGCATACACACTCTCACACGCACACACATGGATGAACACACACTCACACGCACACTCAAACAGTATATCTCACACTTTCTCCTGCTCTTACTCAATCCGCCCACCAAGACTCAAGGGTGCATGAAGGACGTCCACACACCTCTCTCTTCTTTCTCCCTGTCCTCCTCTTTCTCTCCATCCTTAACTATTTCTTCTGTCCCTCTTTCTCTCTTTCCCTCACACCCACGCTCTCCTCTCTGTGTTTTTCTCATTAAGTCCTCAGTAAATCAGATCACGCCTGTCTGCAATAAATTACAGACCTGAGAGCAGAGGAGGAGAGACAGAGATGGAGGTGGAAAAGGAGGAGAAGAGTGGAGTTGGGTGGGTGCAATGTCAGGGTGCAGGGAGCGAGTCATGGGTGGATGATAGATGATCCTGGAATGGGACATGAGAGAGAGTTAAATCATATATATATGTGGCGATGTAAGGCTGTAGGCGCATGTTCGTACAAGCAACACATGATAAATGCTCACATGCACAGCAGCAGTGATGCCCACGATTAACACCACAGCATCAGCACCCCTTTTATGATCCACACACACACACACACACACACACACACACACACACACACACACACACACACACACACACACACAGTCGTGAGGTCATTTTGAGGATGACATCAGCTGAACAGAATTTTGTCATACTCAAGTCTCTTCTTTTTGAACAAGAGTTTATTGTTGGTAAAAACAATTTTAGAGCCAGCAGTTCTTCTGCTCAAAAACATGTGGGAGGAGATAGTTTCCCAAAAATTCATAATCCCACTCATTTTACACAAAGACTCTGTTTGATGACTGGCATTTAGATTATTTCCAAGGCTTTTTTGACAAGTGGCTCTCCCATTTGACTCATCGATACAAACAGTGAGCACTATGGTAGAACATATCCAGCTCTTTAAATAGAAGAAGTGGAAGTTACAAGCATGTAAACATTGGGTTATAAAATGAGAGGTCATCTATGACTTTTAAAGTCACACACATCCAATATCTGAGCCGAAATGGTCGTTGGTTGTGATGTGGATAATGAGGAAAAAGCTTTATTACATTACATTACATTATAATGCATAATTTATTATATAATATAATTATCTTTGCCATATTATATTATGTTATATTACATTATTATTGTTTACTCCAACTCACGGTCATATTATATACCAATATTCATTTTTATTTATTGCTTAATCTGTCATCACCAACCATAATCACACCATGTCAACCTGTCACTACTGAACCATTTTTAATACTGCCTGTAATTAATGCTAGTTAATCTAAATTCCATTTGTAACATTGTATATTTCTAAATTGTATTCAATCTTTATTTATCTATTTTTATTTTTACTTTTTTTATTTTATTTTACTTATTGAAACTTCTTCTTGATTGTACTTATGTCTGGGTTGCTGTAACAACTGATACAGTAATATCTTATCTTATCTTATCTTATATTCAAATTCACACCTGCACAAAAAAACCTTTCAGAGAATTTTTGGGTGGGCTGCATGTGTGACCGCAAACACCCTGACAGGTAATGCAGAGGCTCTCTGGCACACACAAACATTGGGCAGCACACTGTGAGGAGTGTTTGTTTGTTTTCCTTTCATGTTTTCCCCAAAGCAGGTTTTGTTTTTCCCAGTATGTTTTCAATTGTTGGGTTTTGTTATTTCTCTTTGTTGTGTTGGGTTGGAGACTGGAAGTCTATTATCAGTCTGTTCTCTTTGGTTTACTGACTAGTTTTTATTTAGTTTAGGGGGAGCTGCCAGGAGAGATGGTCCATCACCCAGTAGGTCCAGCACCTTTCCATCTTTCGTTAATTTTGGCCAGAGCCTGCAGTCCTTTTTGTTTCCTTGTTTTTGTTTTCTTGATTTTGTACATATTGGGTGTTTTCATATCTTGTTTGGGGTCCCTTTTCATATGTTTCAGTCTCCATTTATGAGCCCTGGTTTCTGTGTGTTGTTGTCATCAATATGTGCTCATTTACAACCATTTAAAGCTGCTGTTGGTAGGAATGGTGGAAAAAATGTTACTCCTTTTCTGATGGGTTTGGAGAAAAGGACACAATACCCATCGGTACTCATCGGTAAGTGGAGTGATTTGACTATTGCAAAATCTCTGCGTTTTCCAATGCCTTTGTATCAAGCAATGTTATTCATACCCTCATTCCCCTTATGACGGACCAATCATAGCTAATCTCCAATCCTCTGTCCTGATTGGTTAAGGGGCGGCCCCTATTACATCCTGCTTGGTTATGAGTCCGGCACTATCATGACTGCACACGCCAATCCATGTATGGGGGCTAAGAGGAAATCTGGTTGGGAGGGATAGTGTTGACATTCGAAGTCCCTCTCTCTGAACAGATGTTTACTCTGTGACTACCAACAGCAGCTTTAAATCCATCACCTTTTTAAAATCTAGGTCCATTTCTTATCTGTTTTCTCTTTGTGCAATGTAATGTTTTGTTCAGAATTGTACAACTCTGGTGTGCACTTCTGACTTTTTGAAACTCACAGGTAACATAGTTTACAGATTCATCAACATATCAAGCTGATGGGGAAATATCTTACTGAAGTACTATACATAACTTGCAGTGTTGAAAAATAGTCCATAACACTCAAAATTGACTACAAACATTGATTATATAATTTTACGTCACTGACGGCATCAAGGCAGGAAAATGAAGATTAACAGAAGACTTAAAAAAATGCAAATTAAATGAAAACCGACGATAACAATCATGAGTAAAATTAATGAAATAGAGGAGTGAAGTCATTTGCCTTTTTCTCTCAATTCCGTTGCTCTTCCTCCTCTTTAAGTATTGATTCTCCCCTTCTCCATCTGGCTCTCCTTTCTGTCGATCTATCCTTGTTATCTCTAATTAAGACAACACTTCATGAGCCTCCTCTGCACCTGAGGCCCAACAAGGCGACAAACGCTTTGCAGAGTTCATATTAATGCCTGTGATGGCAGGAACAACCTTCATCGCTTTACACACACATACACACATTCCTGCCAAGGCCCTGAGTCACAGACACATATGCACACATTCATCAAACCACTGCACCACTGTACTTGCCTGGCATATCGGCAGAAGAACGGACCCCATGGTTCCCTTCCCCACCTACAATGTCATCCTTGCTGCACACACATATACACACACACACACCCTTCAGAAAAATGAATAATGCATTTGGCATTGCCTGTAATTGACCCCTCAGCATTTGCATAGAGAAGGGGAAGCTGACGTCACACAGAGGTAGAAATAATCAAACTCAGAGTGTGTGTCAGTGTCAACATGAGGAGAGGGGGAGAAGCCGTTTTCTTTTCGTGATGCAGCAGCAGAGCATCATTTTGCAACACAGGAGACGTTATGAAACTAGTCTCAGTTGTTCCCACCTGTTCTTCCTCCTGTCTGAACTCACATAACATCAAACCAACAAAACCAACAAACTGTATGAGTATGAAATCACATGAACATGTCCTCTCTGCTTGGCATGTGATCAGTTACTTTGACAAACAGTCCAGCATCTATTGACAAGCTTGTCATCATCTATTATCAGCAAGTAGGACGTTTTCTTAATATTTATTCAAGGTTTTTGTTATTTTTAATGAATTTCTGGAAAACTTGATGAATAGTTGCCTTGCTGTTTCAAGGCAAGAGGGTAGAGGTTTTTTTTTCATTATATTTCAGCATAAATTGCATTTACATGAAGTTTTGATCATTCCAATTGATTCCAATTGATTTGTTCATTTTTATAAAAATGTATGGTTACCAGTAACATAACAATAATATCATATTTTTCTATAAATAAGTTATAATATTGTAATATGACTTTTAATTCACGGAAAAAAATTAAAGTGTTCAACTTGCCAGTGTTGTCTGACTAGTAGTTCAATACTTCATTATATTGAGTTTACGTTCTCGGAGCGCATGTTTGATGAACACATGAACTCATAACTCATCACTGATTTTTTACAATGTATTTACATATTGTAAAATAAAACAATAGAGAAAAAGGTATTTTACATAATTGTGGTATTGATTGTACTGCCCCAACCAACACTAGGTATGACTTCAACCGAAAGCAAAAACAACACACTTATTCAATCACATATCCAATCACTAGTTTTCATTTTAAATGAACATATTCTGTGCATGCCAAACTGTAATGTGTGTATACTTTTTGTATTAAGGCTTTTATATGTAACACTAAAAGTACACCGACTGCATGAGTCCTATTCACAACACACACTGGACAAGCCGGAAACCAATGCAGACACACACACACATGCATGTTCACACCCTTCTTTAATCTTAAAGCACCATCCATTATTCAGTGTGAGCAGGTGGAAGAGGCGGGGTAAAGGGTAGTTGGGGTACGGCTGAATGGAGGTTGGGTGAGGAGGGAGGGGCAATCAAGGGTGGAGATGGTGTTTGTGTGTGTGTGTGTGTGTGTGTGTGTGTGTGTGTGTGTGTGTGTGTGTGTGTGTGTGTGTGTGTGTGTGTGTGTGCGTGTGTGTGTGTGTGTGTGTGCGTGTGTGTGTGTGTGTGTGTGTGTGTGTGTATGTGTGTTGTGGCTGAGGGTGATGAAAAAGTAAGGCAACCCCCCAGCTTGAGCACATTTTCATCTCACTCTGGGTCCTATGAATGGTAAATTTGTAGCTGGCCGCTGAGAATGAGGACTGAGGAGGAAGACAAAGACATCGAGGGGGAAGGACAGACCCCATGACCCACTGCCTCCCTCCTGACTACCTCTATAAACAATCCCTCTTCAGATGGGTGACTCGTGTCATTACAGCATGTTATAGAGGAAAGGGTTAACAACTACAGCACACACGTTAAAATACTAGACCGTTATCGGCAGACTGAGATTTTTACCTCTCTCTTACGTATATTAGGTTTTACTCTTGCTCTCATACAGCCGATGCAAGCATAGAAAGGAGGCATCACTCTGAAGCTTATCAAATATTTAATTTGGGTAAATATGAGTTGTTTTTCTCTCTTTGAAAGCCCATGTGATATTATAACCATGCTGTACAACATACTAAGAACTCTGTAAGACAAAGCGGTGCGCTCACATGAGGAAACTAGCATGTGCATGGCAGGCAGGTGAAATATGTGTGTGTGTCAGTGCTCCTCCCTGACCTTTGTTTTCTAGATTATTTTTTCAGCTCTTTTGTGCCTGATTAAAAGGACAGGACGTTAGAGAGTAGGAAAAAGGGGAGAGAGAGTGGGGGATGATGTGGTAAAGGGCTTCAGGTCAGAATGGAACCCTGGCAGACCACTTCAAGTTCTATAGTCTCTGTACATGGGGTGCAGCACTTAAGAGCTAAGCTAAATCCACACTGCTTCTCCTCAGACTTTTGAGACTTTTAATCACTCCGTCTGAGTACTCAAAGTGCACTGTATTGTGTCAGAATTTTCAGTGCAAACATACTTGTTGACTCAAAATAAGAAGTGCATGTGTGCTACAACACTTGGGGATATCAGGTGCAAACTACTTATAAACTACTCACTCTTTAAAAAAAAAACATCAAACATTGGTTAGAAACTAATCAGACATGTACCCATACCTAAATACTGGTTTTTAATCTGATGCCTGTTCCCCGAGCCTTTTTGTTCGTTGATCTTTTTAACTTTTTAACCACGTTGTTCTGTTGATATTGTCTGCCTGTGTTTTGTTAGTTTTGATTTTGTCTGCCTGTGTTTTATCATACTTGATATTGTCTGCCTGTGTTTTGTTAGTCTTGATTTTGTCTGCCTGTGTTTTGTTAGTTTTGATTTACCCCACAGGACCATTATTATCTATAGAAGATTTAATGGCTGTCAGTGACGGGCTGTCATTAAGACATACATTGCCAGCCCACACTTTTAGGCGTGGAGGAAAATTTGTGGAGCAAGGAAAAACCAAGTCATTTTGGCACATCTGAAACTAGGAGCACTTGGCAGAAAATGTCAAATTCACAAGAAATATGACTTTATAACAAACACCTACACTTCTATTACTCACTGTCTATGGTAAAATAATGACTTGAGGCAAAGAGGAAGAGAGGAAGAGGATAATGTTGATACTGCAGAATTACAGACACATCTGAAATCTCAAGCAGGAAAACACACTTTCTTGTATGCTCATGGCCACAATTAAACAAAAAATGCAGAGCAGTGTCATCACTCATTGATCAAAATAGAAAATAAGGTTTGTTACTGGGAACAAAAACACAGTGTGGGTCCATTCAACTTAAATACCTCCCATTCCTGCAACCTCACACACATCAGCTGACTTTATTCTGTCCCACACATCTGTTAATAAAGTGGTGAAGCGGTGTAGCTGTCAAGCATTCAGACAAGTTCACAGAGGAGCAAGGTAGATGACGAAGATGGCAAGAAAGAAAGGCAGCAGCAGGACTGGGGTGCAAGCATTCAGACCCGGAGAGTAGAAATCTATCTTTGTGATGCACAGAGAAATGGGACTGAGAAGAAACTACAGGCCAAAAAACAGTTA
Source organism: Notolabrus celidotus (assembly GCF_009762535.1). Classification (NCBI taxonomy): domain Eukaryota; kingdom Metazoa; phylum Chordata; class Actinopteri; order Labriformes; family Labridae; genus Notolabrus; species Notolabrus celidotus. The sequence continues at coordinate 16,699,694 of NC_048283.1, forward strand.
CCACCTATACTATATCACTTGACCTTTTGCTTAATGTTTATTAACATTTGAAATATCTTAACCAAGAAGGAGAAAGGCCTCAGAACTGATAAGGTAAAAGTATAAAATATCTAATCTTGTTTGATTATAAGTAAGGCTGGCAGACATGGATTTCCTCTTTTCATTTGTCTATTTGGTTGACAAAGATCAATTGACTGACAAAATGTTGCAGATTGTTTTCCTTGTGCAAAATGATAAGCAGTGGTTCAGCCCTACAAGGACTTTTAGACAAAAACAGATAACCGTCACTCAGTACAGCGCTCTATTGCACACTCTATCTCAGTCTCCTATTCTTATTCAGAACCACACATGTCAAATGCTGGCCAAGAGCTGGCTGATTGGAGGCTAATTCACTCTCTGGTGAGCTAAAAACAACACCTCACAGAAGTGTTTCCTTTCAGTTGTTATTCTGACGGATATTTTGCACATTAAGTAAAGAAATTATGGAAAGGTACCCTTTTAAGCCCACAATGTCACTTGTATGAATAACGGCTCTGCATTAATCCGGGTGCTGATGGAGATGAATGTGCAGTGATAAGTTCATACAGACGTATTTTTTAAATCCATGACTGGTTGATGTGTCACACAGTGAGCTGTAGGCTTTAAAGAAACCAAGCTCCTAAACCTGGGAATTCCTGTGATGTAACTTTTAACTCAGTAGGGGAGTGACTTTCTGCTGTGACGAGCAGGCAGCAACACCTCATGTGTTTGCCAAGTTCACAGGCTGTCTTTTGGAAGGCAAAATATTGCTGGTCTCAAGAGGTAAACAGAAACATAACAGAGGACGGGTTCAGGAAGGAGGATAATGAAAGGGTGTGAGAGAGAGAGAGAGAGAGAGAGAGAGAGAGAGAGAGAGTGAGAGAGAGAGAGAGAGAGAGAGAGAGAGAGAGAAAGAGAGAAAGAGAGAAAGAAAGTTACTTTCCATCAGCCAAGATGTGATCAATATCAGTCTGACAGGGCAGTGCTCCTGTCTTTACCATAAATCACTTCCCATTATGATGAAACCTCTAAATCACACACACACACATACACAACGACTATAGAGCCCGACACACAAACACACATATCCACAAAGATGCATGTTCACTCATTCACATAAATGCCTGCTTCAGCAAACACCAGTATAAGTACAGCCATGTTTAATACTAGATGTATTGAGAGTGCATTTCCAAAATCAAGTAATAAACAGCATCATGGCAGGACAAGTATGACCTCTTCACATCAATATCACATTGACCAACTTCGGTTAAAACTCTAAAGATGTAAGTGTCTTTTGTGTGGATAAACCTCACTGAAGTGCAATTGCAACATAGGAGCAACTTTCACAGTCAAGAGAATGACCTATAACCATAACTCCTGCTTTGATAATTGCTACAAGCAAGTTATCGTGTGATTTCCAGCCTGCAGCTGCATATTACAAACGTCAGACACTGAGTAGAAAATAAACAATGTAACTCAAATTCAAACATTTACTCAAAGAAAGGAAACCACGATAGCCAGACAGCTAAATAACAAACAGATAGCTAGCATGCAGGCCACACCAAGAGAGAGAGAGATGACCAGACAGTCAGACAAGTAGTTAGCTAGCCAAACAGACACATACTAGCCAGACTAGGGTTGCAAAATTCCAGAAAGTTGGAAACTTTCCATGGGAATAAATGGGAATAAACCAGGAATTTAGGAAGGTTGGCTCTTAAAAGGGAACTTAAATATAGTTGGGGAAAATATATTTTAGCATAATCCTGACTAAAACAACCAGAATTCATGCATGTACAGTTGAATATCTATGCTATTCCTCAATCACATGCACATAGCACACTGCTTACTGCAGGGCTATTGAGACCACGCCCCCTACATGCACTTTTTATTTAACATTTTGAATGGGACTTTGTTGGGATTGCATTTTTGTTAATTTTTGAATGGGTTGGGTCGGGGGTATGAGTAATATCTAACTCAACATTCATATTTTGGTCTTCAGTGAATGAATTGATTGTTCAATAAAATATTTAACATTTGATAAAGTTTTACTTAGAAATAAATCTGTTTTAATTGTATTATTTTGGATGGATGTCTGCTTATAACAAAAAACAAATATTTATGCTTGGATATGATACCTTTCCACTAAATTACCCTCAATTCCCAGTTAATTCCCATAAATTCCCATAATTTCCTATTTGGAAAATTTCCAAAATTCCCCAGCTTAACTTTCCAGAAACTTTCCGGAAATTTACCAGAAATTTTCCACCCCAAAGACAGCCAGACAGCCAGACAGCCAGACCGACAGACAGCCATCTAGCAAGCTAGCTAGCCTTGCAGACAGGGTATAATAATTAGTGAATAGTCTCGTTCAGAATTTGGACAGCACTACATAATGGCATGTATACAGTGCACTATACAGTGAGTCGTGGGTGATTCCAGACACAGTCAGAGAGAAAGCTTTCATCTAGCTAGCCAAACAGAGAAATAGAATGGCTAATATACAGACTGACAGTTAAAAATTAGCTCGTAAAACAAACAAACCTATAGCTAGTCAGTTTGACGGACAGACAGAGTTATAAGCTAGCTAGTCAGACTGACAGATAGCTATTTGCTATAGCAGGAATGCTATGACATACTGATAGAAAGCCACATCAAAAGGTAGAGGGCCACGGATAAATGCTAACCAACACTAGCCAAACAAATAGGTGGACCAATATGCATTTAGTTGGAAGGCACACACAGATAGCTTTCACTTAGCCATCCAGACAGTTTGCCAGACAGACGGATGGATTAATGATGCTGTACTCACTGATTCAACTCCACATCCAAGATGAATTTTCTGCCAAAAGCATCCACTTGAAAGCTTGCCTGGGCCACATGGTTCACCTAAAAAGGAACAGAAGACAGGTTTTTGACTATTACTTCATGCATACATTATCATAATTACAGCTGAATTCATTATCAAGTGACCAATTCTCATCTACATTGACGGATGGCTGTATCGTTTTTTTCCCAAGCACCAATCAGCATGAAGTAAAGGCTGCTTTAATTAAGCCATCAACGTCTATCATTCTTGTCAAATTAGAGGTTTTGATTTTGTTTGTTTTTTGCATATCTCACATGATGCTAATAAGAAGAAATACAGTCACAGGCACATGAATATAAAATAATGCCGGTGTTTATCAGACTCATTTTGTAAGAGTGATTAAGCTAAAGGTTCGTCTGAGACTTGCTCAAGTCATAGTTTCACCCTGCAGCAACGATATGTATATAAACACAGAAATTTGCATTTACTGAGGGTGATTGATTTGAGTGGGGAGGGGGTTGTACTCAGTCTCATCTCTGGACACATATGGTACAGCCTTTATTGCACACCCTCGGGTCAATGTGATCTCCCAACAATCATTCCTGTGCAGGTCGAGGGGAGTCCGAGAGCTGGGCCATAACACAGCTCACCCTCCCCTCCCCCAGACTCAGCCCACAGGCTGCTACCTTCATTACAGACCGGACACGGCTTGACAACGAGAGGAGGAGGGGAGTGAACGCTTTTTGTTTCCATTTGACGAGGTGCCACTGTGCTCACCCAAGGATGACCTCAGCCCAGGAGGTCCCCACTGACCATAGACTCTATTGTTTGTAAGAGTGTGTCAATGAATATATGAGCAAGCAAATGTGTGTGTGTGGGTGTGTGTGTGAGTACATACAAAGGCAATCCCTTTTCATGGCACGCTTGTGATGAAATCTAATCCGGCAGATTGGATCTTTGATGGGAGAAGGTAGCAGTAATTTTGTTTAATGAAAGCACATCCCAGTTCAACTGAACCAGGCCAATATTGTGATACCACCACTGGCTCTTCTTGCATTGATTTCTGAGTTATAGCACGCCAGGCTTTCCACTCATGACTCTTAAAGTATGACTGTCAGTGCTATCTATGTACTGTGCACACACACTCACACACACAAATGCAGGAGAGCAAGTTTAAACGAAACACACATGCTTAGACTGATTCCACTCTAAGCATTTGTTTTCTTCTACCAAAACAACTTTGCTGAACTCCCCATTGCTCATTCAGTGGTGAAGCGGTTTGTGTCTGAGACTGAAAATAGGAAAAGCAACAGAAGTCTATAAATAACTTCCAGTGTCACACATTTTCAGATCTCTTTGACAGATTTGTTTTTAGGCTGTTGATCTAAAAACAGCCAATAACTGATCAAACCTTGTGCCGGTGACATCACAGCTGATTGCACTATCTGTAACTCTCTGGAGGACTGGAGATTTTGAACATCAGAAACAAAATCAAAGATAGCAATGACTGTCTCCTCCCCCTCCTACCCCGGATGTATTCCTCACGTGCAACATATACTTTTAACCTAGTTTGAACTTTGAGACTGGTATTGATTTCTGGATTGCACAGTTACTTTCATAAGAACAGAGCAAAATAAATACATTACCTCAGCTGTAAACTCAGGAATTACACGGAACTGTATCTTGCATATATGAGGGTTTAGGCATGATATGAATAGTTTGAGCAAATCTTCTTAAAAGTCTGTGTAGGAAGTTTAAAAAAAAAGAATATCTCCCTCTGCAGGAATTAGCCTCCTGGCTTTAAAACCCAGTTCAAAGGAAGGCTGGGTTTATGACAAACCTGTGATGGAGATTAGGATCAACTTCAAAAGGAAAATATTAAAATTATATCTGATGGCAGATGGTTCCTGTTAGCTTGTTTACCCATCGAGCTGCAGCTCTGTCTGAGGTGTGAGAGAGACAAAGGGTTAGCGCCACCTCCCTGCCTGCTGCCATCTGTAGCTCTCTCTCCACTCTCCGGTCCCTCCATAGGCTAGCCTACACAAGCCTCAGTCGTACAAATTAAAAACGCATGACAGGTTTGCACGACGCTAATTGACTCATCTGTTGAAGTGACCCCAGCAGACATGCTGCTTCACTGAACTGAGTCAGTGAACACAGTTGCAGTGATTGTGATTATTATTACACTGTATCTGGATAAATAGCTTCCCCAAAGGCTTTTTTTAAATCAATATTGTTGTGTCTGTAGGTTTTTCAGGTAACTACCAAAAGACTTTTGCAAGATTTAGTTTATTATTTATTTGATGTTCATGTCCAGATACACTGTAAAACAAGATTATCCAACAATCCATGCATAGCAGACTTTCCTTGCTAGCCTACAGTATTTTGGCTCGTCTGCATGAGGGTGCTACCATTCAAATACTGACTACAGTACAAGTAATGTTATAACTGGGGGTATAAGTATAAAATTAAACTGTTAAACTAAATTATAATCTGAAAAATCCCGCACCAAAACATAATTTCACAGTATAACACTGAGTATTTATGTATTTTGAAGTGTAGTGTCAGACGGATTATTGATATCTGAAACTCAACCATCCCCAAATAATTCACTGAGTAGCTTTTTAGCATTAAACACTTTTTATGAGGATACCTATGATATAACCGTACCAAAGTGGATTATTCAATGGTATAAAAACAAACTTTTCATTGCCCTCTAGTGGACAAAGGACGTATCACCCACACTGTTTCTCTACCTTTCAAGCAGTTTATCTTCAGTTTTTCTTCACAGCAAGCTCTAGAGACATATCATCTGGCATTAACTCAAATACAGATCAATCTATGAGGAGCTAACACCTGGTGATGATGTTGTCAACTTCATGAATGTCATACAGCAGTCCATTGGTCTCTCATTCATGAATACAGTGAAAAATTCTGCTTAATGGGATATAAGATACAGGCTTGTGTAGGTGAGACAGCTGCTGGGACAGCAAACCAGCTGGGCACACATGCAAGTTATCACTAAATGATTAATTATCTTGACAGCCAGATGACTATGGGTGATGATTGCCTAAATATACAGTGCTGATAAAGTAAACGTGAAAACGGAGAGAATGAATATTGATATTTAAAAGGCAAGGTGGGCATCTTTTTGCAAATAAGGACGGTGATGACCCAAATAGCATCTGCAGACTGTCTAATTAGTGCAGCTTGTTTCTGCCTAAACGTTTCAAGCTTCTTCCTCTTTGTTTGTAATTAACTAAGAATTAATTTCCCCTCTGAGAACGGGAGCAGAGGGGGGAAGCATGAGTCAATACAAAACATAAACAATCGGGGGCACCCACAGCTGTGCATAAAGACACTCCTCTGAAAACACGGTGTACCTGCGTGGATCCGGAGCTGGCTCTAACCCTGGTGCTGAGCTCGTCCTCTGTGATCTGGCTGTGGTTGTGTCTGCTGTAGAGCAGGCGGAGAGGCACTGTGTCCTCCTTCCCCGCGAACCTGCCTGCATCACGAATAGCCTTCAAGCTTGACAAGGCGTCTCCTGGTCAGAGAGGAGGAAGGAGAAAAACACCGGTTTCATAACACAAGTGATAGCCTACCTTCATCACAAACAGCGTCATCTGAAATGTCGATTGCTTTTATTTTGCTCTGATAAAAAGAATCAGCTACAGGCTGCATGCATATTTTAGATGGAGATCATGGTGTAGACGATGCCACGAATTAAGAAGAAGCAATCACGAGCTTATTGATGAAGATTGTACGCGTTGATAGCTCAGTTGATATCTGGAAAAGCTTCAGTTACCATTTTGGGCATTAGGGCTGCTCTGTTGACCGACGTGCATCAATCCACAGACGCACAAAAGGGAAATCCACCATCGCGGGCGCATCCTCAGCATCATCACCTTCCCCTCTCCCTCTCTTTTGTTAGGAATTATAAAACAATGCGGTATTCCAGGAGCAGGCTCTCGAGGTCCTGCCTTCGCTAGGGGAGCTGGAAACCGGGGATGGTCGTTTGGTTAGCGCAGTCCCTCCGGATGGGGGCCATCAGGGTTCTTGCGAGTCTGAACGCAGAGCGCGTCTGAGAACGAGAGAGCGCACCGAGACCCCGCGGATCAGCAGCACGGAGGAGGCAGGGAGGAGAGATAGAAAGAAGGAGGGAGGGAGGGATGGAGGGAGAGAGAGGGAGAGAGAGGGAGGGAGGCAGGGATGGATGAAGGGGAGGAGAGGATTGGGAACACCTCCTTAAAACACATCAATATCCAGCAGCTCACTGCAGAAACGCCTAATGCATAAATATGAGCGAGCGGTGGAGACGGGATGGAGGAAAGCTGTCGGGTCGGCCAGCGCCTGCGTCCTCCTCCTCCTCCTCCACCTTCCTCCATGTTCAGATGGAGCAGAAGCGCCATTCCAGCCAAATTCTGCCTGTTATTATCTGCACGAGCCAGTCCAGCCACAGCTAATGAATTCCTGTGTGCGCGTGTGGTGGTATTGTTTTTGTTTAGGCTTTAATTTTTCTCTTCCCATAGGCTGTAAGAATATCCATCCACCAAGTTCTGACAGATTTTACAATATTGTCAAAACAGGAGACTGTTTTTACATACTTGAGACTGTTTGTCATGTTTATCTTGCACAATTTGAGCATCTACAGTCATTTTTGTTTTTACTAAAGAGAGACTGGATGAGTCACTGTAACTTTCTCTGAACTACACGTGTTCATACACACCAGATGTTGATTTGCCTTTAGCCGATATTTTATTTCCAGACATGTTATGATAGCTTGCTAAATGATATTGCTCTGAGGCAAGAGTTAAACACCATCCGGCACAAAACAGACTTCAGAGCCAGTGTAGAGCATATTTTAAGGACTGACAACATTCAAATACATCCACAGTGCAATTTTTCTTTTATGCATATTTTCTTAAAACACCTGGTTTGACATGACTTAGTGTGAAATCATGAAATATGTCTCTGCGTAAATGACTTGCAAACCTGAGGGACCACGGAGAGGGTTTTTAAGGTTTGCATGTTACGTTATCAGTGTGAAGACTGAGGATGGGTAAAACTCGATTTTTTTTTTTAAAGGATTGTTAACAGATTGGAAATGCGCCTCCTTAACACTCCTGTTATGTTGAGGGTCAAATTGACCCTTTTTAAAGTCTATTTTAGGCAATGTATGCCTTCCAAACCAGCTAAATGCAGCATAAAAATCTGGGCAGCATGTGACAGAAGAGGAGTCGTGTTAATTTATCAAAATCACATCCTAAAAATTAAAAATTAAAATAAATTAAATTAAAAAAATGTTGTCATGTAAATATATTGTATTTATATTTAGGTCTTTCCAATGTACATTCAAAATGTTTTAACATGAATTTGAATGAAAAACAAGCGAGTTATCCTCATTAAACCATGATCTGTGAGAGTTAAAGAACACCAATGGACTAAATCTTGATTTAAATGGTTAGTAATGGAGTTAAAAATTAGATTTTAAAAAATGTGTATTGGGATTTTTTGGGGTTCTGACACTTTTGGATAATTGAATATGCACTGGGTCAAACTGAGCCAGGACCATTATTGCTGTTCCAGAGAAACGAACATAACATTTGGGTTAAGGGCGTTTGAACAACTGACTAAATGCATACTTGGTTTAAGACAAGGCTGCAACAAACAAAAAACTCCAATATTATTAAAATGTGAGATTTGTTCATCAGAATTTCCCAGAGCCCAAATCGACATGTTAAAATAGCTTCCTTTTCCAGCAGCAGTCCAAAACCAAAAGGTTCTTCATTTACAACCAGACATGACAGAGCAAGGCAAAATAAGCTTTCATTTAATAAGCTGGAAACAGCTTAATCATCCACACAATGATCTTTAAAGCACAGTGGTGTCAGGAAATATTTATAAGAGGAGCAAAAAAAAATACAATAATGTCTGCATTCTGCTTTGCCTCATCCTTTTATTTGTAGTACTCTTGTTCTTGTGCATGGAACACTTTGTTGCTTGGATTTTTTTTCTTAATGCCACTGACACAAAGACTCCATTTGACCCAGTACATCCATTTGAGAGCTACGAGGGAAACAAGGGCAGCGTGCTAATGCACTAAATACAGGGAGACACGGGAGAAGCTGAGCTAATGCATCAGAAAAAGCACAAAAGGCAGGTAATGAAAAGTGCACTTAGGAGGAATCCTAAAATGTCATATATAATGTCAAGTACCAAACATCAAACCTGCAGGTCTTTCACATTAGCATACATATTCAACCACGATATGTATTTCATGTGCATATACAATAAGGTTTCCATGTCAGGAAGATTAAGCTCCCTTTTTCAGATGACAGTAAAACATCATGACCACGGCTGCTTGGTTCCCTTATGATGCCACTGACTGAGCTGCCAGTATTCAGACTGGTGCAGAAACCGTGAGCTTTAATGGAGGACAATGTTCTAAAAAGTCTTTCAGTTAGATATAATTAAGATGTTAATACCTTAAAGAGCACAATATCATGTCTTGTGTCTAAAGAAAAAAATGATCTTGTACAATGAAGAGCCCATGGCTGAGAAAGCAGTATGGTTCTTGTAAAAGAAAATGCAACAGTAGTTCAGTCAATTCCTTTTGTTTGTTTTCCCCTTTCTAGTCCTAGAACCCCTGAAACTCCACGTCCATGTCGTCACTGGATTCAAAAAGTTCCCAGAGTTTCCGCAGGGAGCCTTCGGGACTGTCACGTGGCTTCTCATGTTCAGTGGGAGTGTCCACTTTCCGCCTTTTGCGTTTGTAAACTTTAACCTTCCTTAGAACTTTTCGAACTGGAGGAGAGTTTGGCGCGGGAGGGTTTGTTTCTTCTTTTGCCGAGTTGTCCTCGTTTACTTTGATTGGAACAGCACAACACACAGAGGAGTCCTGCTTCTCCTCAGCCTCCTTTTGTTGATTTGTTTTTACATGAGGGCTTTTTGAGGAAGCTTTGTCCTCTCCATGAGTAACGTTGAGCTCTGAGGGTGAATCCTTCATGTCTTGACTTATTATTCTGTGCATTAGGTCAGACTGATGAACTCCAGAGGGAGTAGATGCAAGGGTTTCACCTCTAGGAGGAGCCGTTTCCATATCAGACAGAGAAATCTGAACCTGCCCCGCTTTTTCAACACAAGAAGTCAATGAGTTCTGTCTGCACAGCTGTTTACGTCCAAGGGGTTTGTGCTTTGATTTGTCTGCAGGAGAGTAATAACTCCTCCTGTCCCTCTCTCTGCATATCAGAGGAGGGACTGTTCCAAGTTTCGAAGTGTGTCCTAAATTATATCCCTTTCTTTCATCAACATTCAGATGCTGCTCATCCTTAATAGTCTCTGCAGTATCCAGTCCTCCCTGATGCCTCCGCTCAGTTCTCCCATATGTTCGAGGAGCAACCAGTACAGAGGAGACACTGCACTTTGGCCTGACAGAAAAAAAGGAAACATGAGGTGAGCAGAGAGAACAGACAGATTTCTTCATATGTCGAAACAGGTTCAGCAAAGTAAGATCACATCTACAAGACATCTGAATCCACTGTGAGCTTATTATAATGCTACACATTTAACTAGAATCAAACAAATTACCTTTTCACTTGAGTTCTTAAGTGAATTAAGTTGCAGGGAAAGGTTGAAACCAGTCTGTCCACAACTGAATACTGGTCACTCCTTGAGAAAGCTTTGTGGCGCTCACTTTGTAGATGCTAACGGAAAAACAAGCAAAAGTTGTCAGTTAGATAACTGATGATGACAGATCTCTGCGTACAACCAGAAGTCTTCCTTGTTTAGCTTTCTGTCACCTCACCCCGAGCACATCTGTTTATCTAATCATTATGAAATTACTGCACACACTGGACTACATTGCGGAATCATTGCACAGAAGTATCGATTGTATAACACTACTTTTTATCTAAAATTTAGTTTTACTACAAATATTTCTCTCAGAGGTTTTAGTTGCTAATTAAGGGTGACACATGCTCTTTTTCATCAATATATATTGGTCTAAGAGGTCCCCAAAACATGTCTTTAAAGTTTATTGCTCAAAAAAACACTTCGAAATCAGATTTTGGAATGCCTGTAAACCCCTCTTTTTCAGTCCTGTTCAGAACAGGCTGTTTTCTGTGTCTGTGCCTTTAAATGAGAATGAGCTCTCTGACCACGCCCCCTCAGGAAGTGGATGGGACCTCGGCTGTCCAGCACGTTGATCTAATGTATACATGTTGGCTGAATATACACGGCTGCTCACAGACCCGCGTTACTTCAACCCTCTGAATTTGATCCAGAATCTGATCCTGATGGAGAGGCGCCTGCAGCAGAGGGGTATACTACGAAGCCGGATTTGCGGTTATCAAGGTAACTTCAGGGTTAACTCTGGATTTTCAGTACTACGAAGGTGTTTCCCATCTTACCAGGGTAGATAACCATGGTTACTCATGCTGAACTCCTAACCTGCTCCGCAGCAGGTTATGCTCAGGATCAGAGATCAGTTTGGAGAAAACTCCACCCACTGACCAATCAGCTCGCTCCATCACGGAGCTCTGTGGGCTGATCGCGAGGGGAGGGGGGAGAAGAGACGGGCAGGACACTTTGTCTACCTGTATGATTTTATATATAAAATACTGATGACAGTTATTGATTATCTTTCCTGACATCATATATAAACAGAGTCTGAAGTCAGATTATTCAGATTAAATCGTTTTACTGCATTAAATATAAAACTGCGCGGTCTCATCACTTTGAATCATGCTCTCATTTTTATTAGTCCTTTAACCACAGCGCTCAGTTTAATACCGTCAGGACTGCAGCTGAAATATTACGTCTAAAACTTACACACACGAGACAAGATTAAATCAGAGAGAGATCACTGTCAGGGAATAAACAGAGTTATTATAGTCAGATGATATCTATCTGCACTAAGATGGGAAATAAAACGTCATTAGATAATTCACTGTGTTTTTGTCTTATCCCTCAGTTCTTCCTTCATGTTTCAAACTCAGCTGTGTTGAAGTTAATCTGGATTATGTGTTTAACTTCTTCATATTTTTCTAATATCAGTGCAGTGTTTGAAATTCATTTCGATGTGCTGACGGGAGACTGTCTGTGTCTGTGATTGGTCACATGTTGCCTTCTCCGCCCCGTTCATGTGAACGCGCTCAGGGTAATTCTGGATTGACTCAACATGTTGATAACCAGCTCTGTGTGACAGATTAGTGCGATCTCCTTTGTCAGGTTCAGTGAAGCCGGATCAGGAGAAGATATCTAGGATATGCTGAACTCGCTTCGTAGTATACCCCTCAGGACCTTTCTGAACGATTGGTCACAGATTTTGTGTTTCTTGTTGTTTTATTTGTCAGTATGTTGATGTGTGTCTTGGTACACAGCAACGAACATGTAGCTATGTGGCTATGCTAACTAGTGCTAGCACTTTTCCATGAAAAATAAAAACCATCCACTAGATCTTCAAATCTGCAGACGTGGGGAGTAAAACCGACCTTTGTGTTTATTAAGACAGCGTACAACTAGCATGCCTCCCTCCTAAGCTCCTTGTTAGCACACATGTGTGCAGGTAATGAAAAACAGGGGAGGAGTTCAGTTGTATTTTATACAGTCTATGGGCTGAACAAGCTCCGAGCTCTGACTTCCGTTACAGACCGGATGGCGTTATGACGTATGAAAAACACCAAAAACTAAAACGGCTTGTTTCAGCACACGTTTACAGAAAGGTAGAGAAATCAGAACAGGGGCTGAATGGATTTTTTTCATTTTTGGGGGGTTTGTAGACATGCCAGGGAAACATATTTCAGGTAGAGAACCATTAAAAAGTCGATTTTGCATGATATGTCACCTTTAAGACAATAATCAACATGAGTTTGTCAAAGGCTAGAACAGAGTGTTCGCCAGCTACTGTTTCGATAATGCAATATTAAAACATCACCAAATAAGAGCAAAATAATACACAATCTATGGGTCGATCAATTTTAAATTAGCGTTGAATTTTTTTTACTTTTTTTGTTGAGTAACAACTTCTAAATCACAGTGCGGCTACTAACACAAGTTAAGAACGCGCACTGTTACTTTGATCTTGTTTTGAAATATTAATTCTCATGAACGTATTGTGATGGAGTGTTGAGGCAGTGCCACAGTACTATGATTCTTTCTCCTTATAGTCACATTAGAGTGAAAGTTTGGGATTTCTTTTTGTGATATCTTACCGTTGTGAGGTTCTCGTATTTCATCAAACAGCACTCGCAGTAGCCGCCTCGCTTCTTGTCTCTGTTCTTCTTTCGGGCTTGCACTCTCTCTTCACTGTAGTCACATAAGCCCGGAGGTTAGAGAAATAAAACCAAGCTAAGATGAAAACAGTTTGGGTCCCTTCAATTTGATGAAACTTTAATTCAGTCTTGATGGGTGGCTCCAGCAACATTGAATCAAACAGTGCAGACAAGCCTTAAACCTGAAGAACTTTAAATTCTGCTTTTGATCAAAAAGCTTCAAACTGAATTATCAATGTGTGTTTCTGCAAGTATCAGGCAATAATATGAAAAATACATTTTTTAAACATTGTTGGAAATTCTTCTAGTTCTAGTTCAATCATTTTCCACAATGTAGTCTGTACCTGTGTCCTTGCTGTTTGTTCACAGGAGGGTCCTTGTCCTCCACACAGAAGGGACTACAGGGAGGAAGAGTCTTCAGGGAGAACTCAGGCACATTTGGCATTGTGAGGTAGATTGGACGGTAGTGTCTGAAGTTGGGGGAAGAAATACGATCATTAGACTTAAACAATCCACAGACAACAAGCAGATGTTATCTTTTTTTTTTTTAAACCTACTGTCCCTTACCTGCTGGAGTCCTCAACCTTGATGAACGGTTTATTGATCCGCCCTCCTGGAACAAATATCATTGACAATTTTAGAAAAGCATGTTTATATAAAGCATCAAAAACAATCCAAACTATTTCGCCTTAATAGAAAAAGTAAAAGGCTGCCTGTGTTTTAGAAAACTACATAAAGCATTTACCTCTGACTTTCTGTGAGCTGGGTTTTGCTGCCGACTTAGCTTTGGTCTGCAAAGAATGACAGAAAAAGCATTTAGGAACAAAATCTAAGCTCCTTTTTCTTTTAATTTATTCTTTAGAAACAAAAGTTCCACACAGGAGTTTCTGTATATGTAAACTTACACTTGTTTTAACAGCAGTGGTAGCAGGATGGTGGATACCAGGGGTCTTGATTTTCTTATGAACATACGCCAATATATCTGTAAGTGCAATTCGAGTAAGAAAGAAAACACATCAATTAAGTAATTGTTCACCTTTGACCCTGAAAATGCACCTAATGGTTGACGAAATGTAACAGAAACTGGAGAACCTTTTCAACATACCGTCTAAATAAAGGATTTTCACACCCCACTCCAAAGCATTTGACAGGATCTTGTTCATTTTCACCCTCTCCTAAAAAACAAACAAATGCGTATCAGCACAGAAAACGAACGAGGTAATCACAGTTTATCTGCAAACTCATTAGTGTTGACTTCACAGACCTGCTCTTTCACCACTTTCTCCACCAAAGACTTGCCCCGACTTGTAACAAGCTGCAGGACAATGACAGAAAATGAATATCTATGACATTCACCAAAAGAACAGAGACACCTTGAAGGAAAAAACAGCAGAAATGAAGTGACACTGAACAGTTGAAAAGTGAAATTTAGAGTGGACTCACAGCTTCCGTTTGGCCCTGAGACTTGCTTTTGATTATGTCCCCATGGCTGTCAGGCCGGTGCATGTTTGAATGAGGGTGAGGTGAACTCGGTCCAGAGTCCGGGCTGGGGACTGGAGTGTCCTGTCTGAGGCAATGCACATATCTCGCCTCCCTTTTGTTAGATACCAGATATTTGATTTCTTTACTGAAGAACTTCTCCACCATCTGAGTGAAAAACAAGCAGGATACGGATTCTATGAAATGTTTACAATTCAGTACTGATCTCCTCAACTGTTGAGTGCCAATGAAATCTTAATATATACTGTATGTATATGTCATGATGACATGGGAGAAGTCACAGAGCTTTGAAAGTTTTTCCTCACCCCTCCGAGTTCCTTGATGTCTCCTTCTAATTTCTCTGCTGTTCTGTTTGTTGGCAGATCAAGGTAAAACACTTTTCCAGCAAAAGGTTTGACTTGGCTAAGCTTTGCCTTTTCCCCTCCAGTACTAAGGACTCTTCCTGAAAAGCAACGAAAAAGACAGATGTCAAAAGAGGGTGTCCAGAGGTAATCTCAGCTCTTAATATGATTACACTTCTATGATATCTGCATTGTGTTTGTTTTACCACCCTGTGTCTGAGAATGATGAATGCCATTTAATCCATGTTATGCTATCATATTACTTGCATTTTTGAAGCTATTTTAAAGACAGACTTACAGTGAGAAAAGTTGGGACTGGGAGTTTTTAAGAAACAAATTTACATTTATTTTTAACAGAAAGGGAATGCACCAAACACCAGAAGTGATCCGGGAGTGATCAAGTGAGGAGTCATTTAGTTTGATCGATGGAGAGAAACCAAACGGGGGCAACGTTTGGTACTGGTAATCCGTTTGGTACCGGATCACTTCCAGTGTTTGGTACATTCCCTTTCCGTTAGAAATAAATGTAAATTTGTTTCAGAAATGGTAAAAGTGTTCTGTTGTTTTTAGAATTGTCTCACCGCTTGTAAATGTGTTTTTCTGATTTTGTAAATTTGTTTTCTTAAATGTAAATTTGTTTTGGCCTTGGTAAAAGTGTTTTGCTGATGTAATTTTGTTTTATAAAATGTAAAAAAAAAGAAATTGTAAATATGTCTCCAACTTTTGTAAATGTGTTTTGTCCTTTTGGGCCACCATACATAAGTGATAAAATGATAACAAATAGTTTAATATGTATTGTAATAGCCAGTGATGGTGATAACTGGCGATTAGCCCGACACTAGGTTTTAAATCTACCTTAAGAAGATTGGAATGGTACTTTATTGATCCCCCTGGGGATAATTCAATATTTCACTCATGCTATTTTGGACATGCTACACATAGTTTTTTTGGTATATACATACAAATGCACACACATGCAGTGAACATGCTTAGGGAGAGATGTCAGAATGAGGATACTGCCATCAACCAGCGCACCCAAGGGGTTCGGTGCCTTGCTCAAGGGCACGTCAGCAGTGCCCAGGCAAGTGAACCAGCACCTCTCCAGCCACCAGTCCACTTGCCAAACTTCGTTTATACTGGGACTCGAGCCGGCAACCCTTCGGTTCCCAAGCCAAGTCCCTATGGACTGAGCTACTGCCGCCCCAATCAAAATAAAAACACAAAAGGGCTTCACTGCTAGTCGTATAAAGCAGGGGTTCTCAAACTTGTTTGGCTTGTGTACCCCCTTACAAAATCAATTTCAGTGAAGTATCCCCTTGTATGGCCGAGAAAAAAAAATCAGAAAATAATATGTGAAATTGACATGAATAAATGTATGCATGTGGTTTTATTTTATACAGTCTATGGGTTTTACAGCAGTGGTTCCCAAACCTTTTCTGTGTGCCCCCCTTTAGCAGATAAAAATCCCTGGTCCAAGCGGGTTTGCAAATAATATATTTTATGAATGAATATGTTCAATTTGGAAATAGTGCCCTATTTGATGTTGCATTGAAATAAAAATTAAATGCTGTTGATAAAGTTGTCTTTAATCCGATTTTTTTAATTTTTTTAATTGTCATGCTACTTGTTTTTTTGTTATTTTAAACATTTGTCACGTAGCCCTATTTAAGAATCACTGGTATAAAGTACAAGTTCACTAAAGCATACCTTGTAAAAGGGATCCTGTGTGCTTCTGGATGCGCTTTGGCTTCATCTTATTTTCTTTCATTGAGAAAAATAAACGTTTTTGTTTCACTTCCCTGTCGAGTCAACATGCCACAGGAAGTTTGTTGTCCCCTGTTTGGTAAACAAAGGAAGAGTTGTATTTACAAAGAGACAGTAAGCAAAATAGGCCCGAGAAAAATATGTGGGTAGCGCAAAACATGTTGTTAATAGTTCCCAAACTCCATATTTTAACTTACAGTGAATTTAACTAACTTTGAATACAGTCTGACGGTGTGAGTCACTGTCTCGTTGGAGAGACAGCTTCGGCGGTCGGCTGCTCAGCTCAACTCACGTTGAATAAAAACGAAGAATTATCCACACACATTTTTTTTGAAGAACTACAAAATATGAATGAAAAAGCAGTACAGAGGTGTTTTGCCAGTAGTTGTGAGCTTTCCAAGTTAGTCCTTCACCGAATGTGTCTTTCCCGCTTTAAATCCAATACTAGAGGAAGCGTATGTTGCCACGTCGGATAATTTCCGTCAACTTGGGCAAAACCACATTTGACAACAACAAGTTCCCAGTCTATACATATTAAAATTGCTTAATTATTTACATCCATTGTTTTTGTATATTAAATTCTTGTAGAAAGAACATGTATTTCGCTTAAGCTACGAGTGGCCTTTCCAGAATCTGAAAGGTATTGTATTTTGCGGAAACTGTCCAAACCTGGCAACATCGGAAATAAGTAAAGGCAGTCTTTGTGTTTGAATGTGATGTTTCGAGATTATTGTTAGACATGAAAAAAATAAAAATAAAACAGGATATATTAAAAACAAAAAATGAATATGATCCATCTTAAGTTAAATTCGATGTGTTATTTCTGTGCTATTTTTTTATACTGCATTTACTGCAACGTAATTTCCGAGAATGTGCTCTGATGAGATCAAATACTACGTAACTTTTATTCTCATGTGATGTTTTCAGTGACTGACAGGTTAGCATGGTTACAACACCCGTACACACGTGTTGAAGTTATGTGTTCCTTCTGGAGCCCGATGGACAGGAGCAACTATCACACTTTGGAGGAGCTCTAAACCCAGAGAGGGATGACTGTGTTCATGTCGGTAGATGCTTGGTTGCTTTAAAACGTCGGACGTTAGCTAAACTAATTAGCTAAACAAGGTTAGCCAAAGAGCTATTTTCATCAAGTTATCTAGAATTATATTAAATAACTGGCAAACCAAGCTAAACTTTCAGTGGCTGTGTATTATCCCAGCTTCTTACGTTACATATTGTACACGTTTAATGTCAATTTGTGTCTTGTTTTGAGGAGGCAGTATGAGTGGTCAAAGTCCTGCGTCTTCAGCCAATGGAGGCATTACCCCAGTCCAACAGATGGTGGCGTCCTGCTCCGGGGCGATCCTCACATCTTTGCTCGGTGAGATACCTAAACTGATTCTTTTTCATGTGCATCATTTTAATCAAACGGATGTTCTACTTGTATCCACTTATGTGGCGCAAGATCTCTGCAAATAATTACTCTATTTATTTTATTTTATTTAACCAGGAGAGAACCACATTGAGATTAAAAATCTCTTTTTCAAGTGTGTCCTGGCCAAGATCAGCAGCAGCACATTCCCGAAAATGTACACATAATTCTAAAACATTACAACATATCATGGGTTTCAGAACAAAAGTCATCAGTCAAAGCATCTACAAACAAGCATTTTCCTCAAGAGCCTTCAGTCTGCTTTTAAACATATTTAAAGAGACAAGCTCACTCAAACCAGCAGCAGGTTCCAGGCTGCAGGGGCAGCATATCTAAAACTCCTTTTACCCATTTCAAGACGCACTTTGGGGACTGAAAGCAAATGCAAGTTTTGTGACTGGGTCACAGAGCGGAGACTGTAGCTTCCAGTATCTTTTCAATCAATCAATCAATCAATCAATCAATCAATCAATCAATCTTTATTTATATAGCACCTTTCATACAAATCAAATGCAACCCAAAGTGCTTTACAGCACAAAAACAAGAGAGAAGCAGAAATAAAACAATGGCAAGACATATTAGGGGAATATAATAATAATAACAATAAAAATAAAAAAATACACATTTAAATTAAAATAACATAAATTAAAATAGAGACTAATGCACACCAAAAATAAAATATGTGTAATTAAAATAAGTAAAAGCATCAAAATTAAGAATACAAATAGTTAAAATAAATAGATTTAAAAAGGTAAGGATAAGAGTTGAAAATAAAATTAAGGCTAAAAATCTCAATAAAACTGAGTAGATAAATAAAAATAAATGAATGAATGAATAAATACATAAAGATAGAATAAGATAACAGTTAAAATTACTAAAATGATAATGCAACATTTAAATCAATATTACAGTTAAAGGTAAGTAATAAAATTGTTAAACCCTACATACAAGCCAGACTGAATAAATACGTTTTTAGTTTACGTTTAAAAGTCTCAATATCTCTGTCAGCTCCTCTCAGATACTCCGGCAGGCTGCTCTATAGTTTGGGAGTGTAGTGGCTGAAAGCAGCTTCACCAAATGTTTTTGTTCTCCTCTGAGGAACAGCTAAAAGAGAGGAGCCGGAGGATCTGAGAGGCCTTCCTGGTTTATACACTGACAGGATCTCTGATATGTAATCTGGTGCAAGGCCATGCAGTGCCTTAAAAACTAGTAAAATAATTTTAAAATCAATACGAAAAGCAACAGGCAGCCAATGTAAAGGTTTTAAAATATGCGTAATGTGTGCTCTCCTTTTAATAAAATTGCATAAATACGAAGGAAGCAAGTTAAGAATCACCTTTTTAAACAAGGACATGCCAATGATGTAGCCTACGGGTAGACAATGCAATCCATCCAACTGGAGCACACAGGGAGCAGTGATGGGTTAGAGATTTAAAATCTGTAATGAACCTCAGAGCTCCATGAAAAATGGTGTCCAGAGAATGGAGGCAATGAGTGGATGCATGCATATATAAAAAATCACCATAATCACATCACTCTACACATGTTCTACGCATTATGTCCAAGTACGATAATGTATTAAAACTATAGTATGTACTGATAAGATTAAAACACTTACGTCATGACACATTTTACCTTATGTCACTATGCCAACTTTATTAAAACCTATTATACAATCATACATGTATCAAAAAGGATAGTAAATCTTAATTTTGCATAGAAAGCATAACATTTAGTAGCAATTTTATAGTTAGGTTAGGTTAGAGAACCTGTGGGGGAAATTCATGTGCCACAAGAGTCACAAATAACACAGTCACACCATTACCATTTGAGGCCTCATTAAGAGCTATGGGTCAGATCCATAACTACAAATGTTCATTAAAAAATCTAAATGCTGCAGGAACAAAGGACCTTCTAAGAGTGGAACTACGGCATCACCAATCGCTCCCTCAAGGAGCTTCTCAGTCCATTAAAAACATTGTGCAGGGGATTGCCTTCAAAGATCAGAACAGTTTTCAATTTAGTCCTAGTTCTCTTCTCTAAGGTAACCTCAAGAGAGTCAGGGGTAATCCCAATTACAGAATCAGCCTTTCTGATCAGCTTATTTATTATTTTTCTGTCATCAAGACAAATGCTGCCCCCCAGCAAAGCACAGCATAGAAGAGGACACTAGCCAAGATTCCCTGATAAAAAACATAAAGTAGGTTCCTGCTGATGTCGAGCAATCGTAGTTTCCTTAGGAAGAAGAGTCTTGCCTGAGCCTTTTTAAATAGAACCTCTGTGGGGTTTTTCTGTTTAATTTATTGTCAAGCACGACACCGAGATATTTATAAAATAGTGTTCCTAATAGATTAATAGTGTTCCTATTAATTCTGTAAATAAAGTCTCTTCTTTTTTCAGTCACTCCTTTGGATGTTGTGAAGATCAGACTGCAAGCACAGAAAAATCCCTTCCCCAAAGGTAGGATCAATAGTAGCTGTGGTGCGTTAGTATCATTTTTAACACAGGCACTATAAAGTTACTAATTTTATTTCCACATTGTCTTTCAGGGAAATGCTTTGTCTTCTGCAATGGACTTATGGATCATATATGTGTGTGTGAAAACGGCAACTCCAGGGCCTGGTACAAAGCCCCAGGTCATTTCAACGGCACCCTGGTGAGAATTTCATGTCATATTTCTAAATAAGTCGTAAAAAGGGACAGTTACCATTTTTCCTGTCATGTTTGTGTTGTGATTTACTGACTGATAAAGGGTTGTTTGGGTGTGTGTAAAGTAGAGCAACACCATCAAATTATAAAAGACAGCCCCAGACCTTCTCACAGCATGTCTCTACATTGACTCTGTGTGTTTTCACAGGATGCCTTGGTCAAGATAATGCGCAATGAAGGCATAAAGTCGTTGTGGAGCGGTCTACCTCCAACCCTGTGAGTTGAAGTCTCTTGTGTCTGTATAGTTCCTATTTTTCACTCTAGTCAGCCTACTCTCTTCTTGAGGCTGACTCATTGAGCAAATGCATTTGGTTGGAAGTCACTTCTTCCGTAGCTCACATACTCATTAAGGCTGTTTTAGTTTCAAATGTACATATTAGTGGCAAACCACCCAGGATTTTCTCGAAAGCTGATTACCAAAGAGTGTTTTATGGCAAGTATATGGGTTTTGTCTTTAATAAATCATGCTCATTCATTTATCTGTGATTTTTTTTTGTGGTTGACTTTTTTTTTTCCATGCCTGGAATAATTTGAATGGAAGCGTAATTTGTGCATACTGAATATATTTATTATGTCTAGTGTGATGGCAGTCCCTGCTACAGTGATCTACTTTACATGCTATGACCAGCTGTGTGCAGCGCTGAGGCTCAGGATGGGAAACTACTCCCAAGAGGCTCCTCTTGTGGCTGGAGCCATCGCTAGAGGTAAGCTGAACACTTTTTAATAACTGGCAGACAGAGGACACATTGCTGTTCTTGATAACAAAATTAGAATGGAATATTTACATTTAACAGAAATGTATTCTAAAATTATAACAACAAATGTATTCAGGATGGTTGAATTATTACAGTACTTTAATGCTGCTGCTGGTTATGTTTCTGTCTAATTTTCTAAGGGCAACCATTCTTTCTTTTTGCCCTGCCGCCCTGACCCTTTTCTTTGTCAGGAAGATTTTTTTCTCTTGTTTTCATCCATAGTACAGTATCTCACAAAAGTGAGTACACCCCTCACATTTCTTCTAAAGATAATGCACAAGAAAGTCCGCAAACAATCTGCTAAAGACAAGCAAACTAAGCACATGGATTACTGGAGCCATGTCTTGTGGTCTGATGAAACCAAGATTAACTTATTTGGTTCAGATGGTGTCAAGCGTGTGTGGCGGCGCCCAAGTGAGGAGTACAACGACAAGTGTGTCTTGCCTACAGTCAAGCATGGTGGTGGAAGTGTCATGGTCTGGGGCTGCATGAGTGCTGCCGGTACTGGGGAGCTACAGTTCATTAAGGGAACCATGAATGCCAACATGTACTGTGACATACTGAAGCAGAGCATGATCCCCTCCCTTCAAAAACTGGGCCACAGGGCAATATTCCAACATGATAATGAGGAAGAGGGTTACATTGGCAACCTGTGAAGCTCTGGTGAACTCCATGCCCAAGAGGGTTAAGGCAGTGCTGGAAAATAATGGTGGCCACATAAAATATTGACACTTTGGGTCCAGTTTTGACATTTTCACTTAGGGGTGTACTCACTTTTGTTGCCGGTGCTTTAGACATTAATGGCTGTGTGTTGAGTTATTTTGAGGGGACAGTAAATTTACACTGTTAAAGCTGTACACTGACTACTTTACATTATATCAAAGTGTCTTCTCTTCAGTGTTGCCCCATGAAAAGATATAATTAAATATGTGCAGAAATGTGAGGGATGTACTCACTTTTGTGAGATACTGCATGTTTTGATGTACTTTCTTTCCTCTCCCATCAGTGGGGTCAGCAACAGTGATCAGCCCTCTAGAACTGATCCGTACAAAGATGCAGTCTCAGAAACAGTCATACAGGGAGCTGACCGCCTGCATTCGCTCAGCAGTGGAAACAGAGGGCTGGCTGTCTCTGTGGAGAGGTTTGGGACCTACGTTGTTAAGAGACGTGCCATTCTCAGCCATGTATTGGTACAACTACGAGCAGAGCAAGAGATGGCTGTGTGAACGATACAACACAAGAGAGGCCACATTTACCATCACCTTCTTATCTGGAGCGCTGTCTGGCTCCGTAAGTGCATCTTCAAACCATTCGGTGTAGATGAGGATGCTGATTAATTTGATCAAGAATCACAATTCCTAAACAGAGCTTTATCGAATCATTCATGTAGCAACTAATACATATTTTTCTTTCAGATTGCCTCCATTATCACGTTACCGTTTGATGTTGTCAAAACAAGAAGGCAGGTGGAGCTGGGAGAGCTGCAAGCCAAAAACCGTGAGCATGGCATCAACTGTGTTTTGTCTATTTAATTATTTAGTATAGTGAGTGGTTTAGAAGATTCATGTTTTTATTCTTTTTTACTGTTTAGATCAGGGGTGTCAAACTCATGTCAGTTCAGGGGCCACATACAGCCCAAGTTGATCTGAAGTGGGCCGGACCAGTAAAATCATAACATAATAACCCATAAATAATGACAACTCTAAATGTTTCCCTTTGTTTTAGTGCAAAAAAGTACAAGTACATTCTGAAAATGTTCACATTTAATGAACTGTCTTTGAACAAAAACAGCTGTTGTATTTTTCTCCATGATGAGTCTCATAGTGGGCCGACTATTTTACTATGTAAGCCCTATAACCTGCTGCGAACACACCAAACACACAGGTTACACATTCACCTGACACAGAGTGTAATGTTTACTGCAAAAGAACAGAGAGATTATAATAATGAACATGGTAAAGTTGATTGTTTTGGACCCCTCAGCTCCAGCATGAACAGTTTGCTTGCTGGACAGTGTTGTATGCAGGGGTGTAGTGCTAGTGTTAGTAGTTAGTGGATCATCTTAAAGTGCTCTAAAAAGTCTTTATGAATCTGAACCGGATTATGCAAACCACAAGAAATCTATTTCTCACTTTGAGAAAAAAAGTCCCAGGAAAAAGGGCCGTCCAGGTGCGCTCCGTCAACACTATGATTTTATGCGACCCCCAGAGGACAAATTTGAAATAGTAGGTACTTTTATTAACACATTTGAAACACGAGTTGTTTTAAGGGTGGATAAGCTCATCCGACAGGCTGTGTGTAACTACTATTGTTCATAATATAAACTGAGTCTGTTGCGGTCAGTTGAATTTCACTGTTGCCTTTGTCTTCTCAGTATCCCATGAGGTCTCTTCCTCCACCTTCAGTGTGATGAGCAGGATTGTGGCACAGGACGGTGTCAGCGGTCTGTTTGCAGGTTGATATTTTAGTCATTATTTTTATTGATCGTAGATTTACATTAATGAATGGCAGGTCATTGATTCTCTCCCCTGCCACCTCTCTACCAGGTTTCCTCCCCAGGCTGATCAAAGTAGCCCCTGCCTGCGCTATCATGATCAGCACTTACGAGTTTGGGAAAGCCTTTTTCCGCCAACACAACCAGGAGAGGATGCTTGGGTCGCTGCAGACCAGCAACACCTGATAGTTCACCTGTCACTTCTCTCCAAATCAAACCCCACTACAACTACTGCTGAGATACCCCAGAATGAAGAGGCTTATGTTGCCAAATAAGAAACACAAGCAGAAATGGAAAGGAAAAAAGAATGGACTGCTTGATCCATTTCTATATAACAATATATAATATATGATCTAATGTATGAGACATGTTTTTTATTAAGGATATTTGTAATTAATGTTTTATGTTCACCGCTATTGATCCTGTACGCACAGCTGAAATGAAGTGTTTTGTCTCATAAGTTCAAATCAAAATGTTTTGATTCATTTTTCAGCCAGTAGATAGCAGGTGCAGTTTTGTGTAGTTTTCTTACACTGAGGTCATGTGCATTGTGCCTGAAGTCATTACATCACAGATGTAAGCGTGATCTTTATTTTACTCCTGTGTGTGTGTGTCACTCTGAGTCAGTGTTTCCACTGTCAAATGATTCCTTTCTTAGTACTTTCAGTCCCTGTTAACTGTGAATGTGTGAGATGGAAAAAAAACACAAAAAGTAAATATTTTGCCATCACAACAACAGTATGAAGCTGTGAGAGTTTGACCCCTTGAGACTGAGACATGTCATCTCAAAGATTTAATATAAGTACAGACTTCTCTGAGAATTGTTGTCTTCCATTAGCTTACACAAGCTTCATCCACACCTGTTCAGTGATGATGAGAAACTCAAATGTCACTATTAAATTTGTACTGTTTAAATAAGTGGAGTTTATTCAAAATGAAGCCTATAAAAGCAAATACATACAATGAAAGAAATACTGCATGGCTGTGCAAATGACTGCTTCAACGAGCTAAAGGCAAAGTCATGAGCTCAGTGTTGAGGTACGCAGCCATTCACCAATAATGCAAATCACATTATACTGATACTCTGCCAATACACTTGTTTCTCTTCACAGATCAATGTGTTGCAAGATAACCTCAAACAGTCCCACTTCAGATCATAGGTCTGAGTGCAAGGAGTGATCTATTTGCTGTAACTAACCATTGATACACTGCATTTGAATATTTAAAGGCTAGAACAGCAGAAGTCTGTCTGATAAAGCTGATCTTTAAATTAAACCCCAGAATTAAGGGGTTAAAAATAATCCTAATGATGGTTAACAGAACAAAACGGTGACACTGCATTATGACCAATGCTGGTAACATAACACTTATTAAATTAAAACAGTGAGAAATGTGAGATATCATCTGATAAAAGTGGAAATACAGTCAGCATAAATTAATTTCTGTTCTAGAAAATACTTTAGAGGCAGTGATCTCAGCAGCACTCAAAAAAAGACCTTTCAGCTGCTGGAAATGTCTTGTAGTGACAAAAGAGTTTTGTGTTTTCTCCTGAACTTTGATCACAAGCTTTTTTCAGCATGCTCAAATCTCTCACAAATCTTCTCACAGAGGGGGTGAAGAGGGAAAGCTTACTCATCACTGTCTTAATACTGTAAAGTGGTGTGGTAACTCTAATGCCAACTTACTGTTATTTCAATCAGTTACAAAGATTGAGAACAAAAACGTGATTTTTTCAGATAAAAAGAATGGCAACAAAAAAAAGGACAATAATTTAAGCATGTTGATTGAGCTGGAAACTCTCTAAAAAGTAAACAAACATTCATAAGACATTACTGGGTTTCATAGAGCTGGTGTGGAGGTCAACACAGTCCTAAAAAAACATGCAACACCACACTCTCTGCAAGCAGTCCTGACTTCCTTCTGTTAAAGCTTTAGGCTCCACCAACAAAACAAATGACTACACACAGCAAATCAATATCACCTACACTTAGAAAGTTCTAGGATTGTTTGGCCCTGGTGGTTGTGTGTTTTATTCTTTTTGTTTTGTATTCTTTTTTAGCTATGAAGGAGTGATGCCAGGGCTGCAGATCTCTGTCGCAGGGCTAGCCAAACACTCGTTGGACCTCATGCTGGTCAGAGATTTGTAGCTGGTGACTGACGTCAGGGATCCACACAGACCTCTTAGAGAGGGGGTTTCTTCTTTACCTGGAAGTGATGACACACATCGATGAATGCTCATTTTAGAGAGAAGAAAACAACATTTAAGTGATAAAGTACCTTGGTCGAGCCAGTGTGTGCTGCTGGCCGGTCGGGCCTCCAGACTCAGAGTGTGCGATGGCTCGAGGGAAGTTTGAGAGAGGCTCATGTCTGCAGACAGCTGCTCCAGACTCTGGAAGCTCTTGCTACAAAGAAAGAGAGAAAAAGAGTGATCAATTAAGACTGCACAGACAACTAGAGCTGTCACAAACATTGTAACATTTTCAAAAGTAAAAAGAGGGGGCACCAATCTGGCTCAGCAGTTAAACTGCATTCCTATGCACAGAGGCTAAAGTCCTGGTAGTAGGCAGGTTCAATTCCCCCTGTAGGCTTTTGCTACATATCATTCCCTGTTCTCTCTTCCCTGTTTCTTACTCTTTCCACTGTCCTATCCTCTGAATAAACGAAAAAGGCCAACAATTTCATGTCCCAGGTACAAAAACTTGATAATCTGCTTTTCTAAATAAAAATTTAAACTGCATATATTTTGATTTGAATACAGTGTGTGAGACAAAAACAGCATCATCCTAGGTCTTGAAGTGTTCTACACAAATCTGAGAAAAACTTTCATCCTGGACATCCAACAAGTTCTTGGAGAAAAGTTGTCTTTGTGATTTAGAAACAATTAAAACACACACTACACTACAGATAGTATATAAAGATAGATGCTTGGCAAATTAAGTATATCGTTACCACGGAGAGTTGTTATGATAGTGGATCCTTCCCCAATGCTAACCATAGATGATCTATTCTCAGTACATGTTGGTATTGACCACAACACTGTCCTGGCTGCTGGACAGTCAAGTGAAGTAGTTCAAGCTAGCAGTACATGAAGTAAGAGTCATGAAGTAAATAATGTTTTCAATCATCACTGATCATCATTACTGTAAGGGCTGGATGGTTTCAAAAGTACCCCTGAAAATCCCTTAAATCAAACTGCTACCAAAATAAGTCTGACACTGTACCCCAGTTCAAGACCTAGCTATCTGACCTCACCTTTGTACTGCACATGGAGAAAATCCAGTATGGCATGATGGGCAATCTTACCAAATTTTTTCAACATCTAGCAGCCTTTTTCTGATTATCTTGCCCGATTGGACAGAGTTCACGGACAGTGACTGATTTTACTGCTCACCGCTTAACATTTGTCTTGAGAAATATTGTGCTAGTGATGCCATGTAGCATAATGTCCTGCAATGTAAGCCCTGTTTTGTTTGTTTTTTTGATTGTTTTTGTTTTGTTTTGTTTGTTTTTCAGTCTGACTTTATTCTTTATACTCTGTAAAACTTTCTGAAAATCTTAATAAAAACATTGTTTAAAAAATAAACAAAAATGCTACCAAAATTGAATAAAATTTGCAGTGATGTCATCAAATAAATGATAAATATTACAACCTACAATAAGAATATATTTTTCTCCCATTGATACTTTAAACTTGTGATTTGTTTTTTCCAGTCTGGTGAATGTTAATTATTGTTGTATTGAATACTACATGTCTTAGATTCATTGATGATCCAAATGGCTCTAATAATATGATATTTATTTGCAGCCACAGACATAACTTAAGTAAATCTTGCGGCTGGTCCACTCATCTACTTACTCCTCCCACTGTCCCCTGCTCTTCCTGTACAGCAGTGTATCCAAGGCAACAGCGTTAGCATCCAAGGCAACAGGAGACGGCCACTGATTGGTCAGATGGGCTGTCAGCTCCTGTCTGGACCGTAAGTCATTGTTCTTCAATACCGTCCTACAGAAAGACAGACAGGGTGCAGAGTTAGAGACAAAAATATATTAAATAACCCCGACTGAAGTAGAAACAGAAGAGAGTATGAGCATTAAGCAGTCTGACTGACAGCTACAAATCTTTTCTGGTGAGAAAAAAAAGAGACAAACAAGGTGCTGGTTTAGCTGTTAGAGCTGGAGCTCCAAACACAGAGGCTACAGTCCTCATTGCAGTGGTCGCAGGTTCAATTCCTGTTAACAACCCTTTGCTGCATGTTTTCCCCCTATACATGTTTTCTCCTGTCTCTCTTTGCTTTCTATCAAAGGCAAAAATGCACACTTGTTTACTCTGCATGCTTTTGATTGTCTACTCTATTGTTTTCATTGCTTTGTGTTTTCTGTGTGCCTCTGCTTCATCACTTGTATTGTTTTTAGTGCAATGCTACAATGATGTTTCGTAAGTCATCATTTTCTCCTTCTATTCACATTTTTAACACCGTCCAACATTTTTGGAAATAAGATTGTTATTCGTTTCTTGTGCACTCTGTGAAGCAGTTTGGCTGCCTTCAGGTATAAAATGTGGTATATCATTTCATTTATCTACACTTGTTGATCAATAATAAAAATATATATTTAAAAGAAAAGCTGCCATCATCGCTAGAGTCGGTCATCTCTCAATTGGGAGGTTCGGGATTTGATTCTAGGGTTTTCAACACGCCAAAGTGTCCTTGGGCACTTCACACCAAAACTGCCAGCAGTGTGTGAATGGGATCAGTTAATGCTTTAAATAGCAGCCTCTGCCGTCTGTGTATGAATGAGGTGTGAATGGGTGAATATGACATGTAATGCAAAAGTGCTTTGAGAGGTCAGAAGCAAGTGAAAGCGCTTTATAAACACAGTCCATTTACCATACTACAAACTTAATCTATAACAGAAAACTGACACTTTCATTTTCAATTGTTATAATCTTCCACTCAATATTACACGACGAGGTCACGGATATTTCAGTGACTCATTTCAGGGCTTCTTTGAGGGTGTTGATGATAAAATGCGTATTGATAGTATTCACATATGTTATGTCACAAGCATTGGTATGTAGCTCAAAAATACTGCAACATTCAGGCTCTATAAACTACGTGCCACCTCTGATCTCTACAGCCTACACAAAGGATATCTCACACACTTGTCTCTAAAAGTCAAATCTGTGAACTGTGAACGCCTCCTTCTCCTCTACTCTTCTCTGCTGCTGCTTTTCACTCTATTTGCATTTGAAAACATCCACTGACTCATCGCTCCATCTTGAGAACACAGCTTTGTTCCCAGAGACCGTGACACAAACCCTCTTGACAGACTTTGCCGCCTACGTAAAATTAGTGCTCAGTCTTTCCCGCTGATTAGAACTTTAATGGAAAGACTCAGTGCTGATTCAGCTTTCTCTCTTGGCTAAAAAGCAGCACCAACTGCGATTGATTCACCAACACATAAATAACAAACAACCTGCAGCCTCCAAGCGTCGTGCTGCGTGCGTCCTGACTCCTGAATGTCAGGCTCACAGCTGGATCTGCTGCAGAGTTATCCAGTGCCTCTTACTTTCAGGGACCTCATGTGACACACACACACACACAAACACACACATTCACTTGTGGTCCTGAACTCACAGTTGGTCCTGCAGCTCCAGTACGATATATTCAAGCTGCTCTTTCTCCAGTGTGTGTGAGAGATGTGCGTCTTCCAGGCTCTGCTGAAGTGCTTTGTTATGAGACACGGCCTCTGACAGCTGGGCTTCTCGCAGACGGACTAGCTCTTCCAGGTAACCCTGAGACACACACACACAAAGTTGTTCATTTCTTTGTTTTCTGCTATGTCTG
Source organism: Notolabrus celidotus (assembly GCF_009762535.1). Classification (NCBI taxonomy): domain Eukaryota; kingdom Metazoa; phylum Chordata; class Actinopteri; order Labriformes; family Labridae; genus Notolabrus; species Notolabrus celidotus. The sequence continues at coordinate 16,729,630 of NC_048283.1, forward strand.
AATACACATCTGCATTTCCCCATTACGGCTCATAGCAGGTATAATATCTGGAGGGCAGAGTAACAGCTGAAGCCACATAGGGAAAATTACAAATGCTGTATGAGCAAGAAGAAACATCAAGCCGAATCAGTGTTTGTCAGTTCCCTCCTGGCATTTCACACATGGAGCCTCTAATTGTCATACAGACATCAGGCAAAATGTCACATCAGCATAAATTACAGACCAATTATTCATACAAAAATAGCCCACACACACAAACACAGGTGCTACCTTCTGCTCTAGCGCCATGCGATACTTCTGCTCAAAGCGTTTGCACTTGCTGACCAGGTTGCTCTGCTCAGTGAAAATAGAGGCAGCAGTTGCCGCTTTGTCGGGGGTGCTGCTCTCACTGCCGCTGCTCCCCAGAGTCCTCATCTCCTCCTCATCACTGCTGATGCTGTCTGCACTGCACAGAGAGCCAACAAGTGATGCTTGTTAGTCCACAATATACCACAAGCCCCCTGAGGAAAAGCTGAAGTATTTTCTTTCATAGCTTAAGATGACTTTTTTTACGTATACAAATAAACTGAATTACTTCTGAGTGAACTTCAAGTAAGGCGTGTAGTCGATCACGGCGGGGCAGCTGCCGTCCAGACCCTCTCCTTTTAGACAGAAACTACAGAGAAAAAAAGGGTGGTGAAATCAAAGCATCATCTCCCCTTTAGGCAGATACAGTGATGTGCCACACTCTTTCAAGGCAGAAACTAGAGATGAAATGTACTCCAAGGGAAGCTCAGTGACTTCAGGGTTTTCATCTATCTATCCCCTTGTGTCAGTTTCTTTTCCAACTTTGACAAAAATGTGTACGTTACACTTTTATTATTCATAATTAAATCATCTCAAATCTCAACTGTTATTATGAGCTACATTATCACGATGACAATCTGATCAACCTAAGCACTGTCAGAGTAGTTGTTAACCTTCCTGATGAGCCTGTGATTGAAATGTATTTCATGCTTTACATAAAACAGCTGTGCAACAAGGAGAGATGGTGAGACTGAAGGTCTGCAGTAAAAAACAGAACAACATGATTGGCACCTGAAGTCAATGGTGTTGAGCCCGATGAGTGTGTCTGCTAACAGCCCCGCCTCTTCTCCCAGCATGATCGCTCCATCTTCATAAAACCTCCTACAGTTGACACATTCACACATTATTAAACTCGTTTTTTTTCAGCTCACTCCCCTTGGGGACTAGATTAAAAAAATAGATCATTCAAACCTGGTCGTTTTAAGGTCTCTCAGTGCAGATGAGATGTATTCTGATAATCTCTTCTCCATCAGGACCACTCTGATCCATGCCCTGCCCTGCAGAGACAGACACAGAGCTTTAATCAGAAGCTTGTATCCCGAGTGAAACTCAAAACAGGATTACAAAGGAGGCTAGCTGTAGTGCATGCTAAATGCTAATGTTGGTATGCTAATATTCTTATGATGACAATGTTAAAATGTTATATGTTGCAGGTGTAGGTTATCATATTCACCATCTTACGTTTGCTCACTAGCACAAAGCATTAAGTAGAGAGGAGGCTGATTTTTGCCTGATCATGGAACAAGATGAAAATTAGAGATCTTCAAAAAGAATACAAATAATGTTTTGAGGGACCATAAGATAAATAATCAAACAGATTAGACCTGGAACAAAAAAAGTCAAGCTTCTCTTGGGATAAGAGTGAAAATTAGGAATTCATCAATCACAATTACCAGAACTGTCTAAGAGGCATTATATTTGTAGAAAAGTTTATGCTAATGCAATAAGTCTAGTATTACTGACAGAGAAAACCCCTTGTTGGGGCCACATTTTAAGTTCAGTCAGATAACTCACATTTACTAAAGATAAAGTTTATTGCAGCATACAGTAATGTGTTTGGCGTATGGGCTCTGAAACTCATTACTCCTCGTAGATTATTTAAATTCAGACATTTAGGAGTAATGAGATAGGACTAACCCCCCTCGGAGCCCGCAGGTGGGTGCCAGGGAGGAGGGGGGTATGAAGTTTGCACACAGCACTGAGCAGGACAGCAGGAGCAAAGCAGAGGCAGAGACAGGGAGACTTGCAACTTAAATAGACTGCCAAATGAGAGGATGTTGAGATCAGCTGATAAGGAGGATGATGACGTGAGTTTGAATGAGCGCATCTCGAGTTGTCTGCCTGAACTAGCTTGCAGGTGGCGCTCCATTTTTGAATTGAGGAATGAAAACTGGCAAGTTATATCTAAGTTGAATTATCAAGTTTTAAATGATTGAACACCATTATTAATATTATACCAGATAAATCTGTTCACTTATCTTAGTTATGTAATGAAGAGCGCAGCCTTTAAACGGGCAGTGATTTTGTCTCTTTCAAGGGTTACCTGGCATTGAGCAAAAGCTTTTTAACCCAATTTCAAATCTATCCGTTAAACTATTGTGTTTTGTTTCTGCTGGAAAAGTCAACCAGAGTCTGTTGTCTATAAAAGTTCCAGTTACTGCAGGAAAAACCCCTGTGAATGCTTTATGACAAGTGTGCTTCTGTAAATTGTCGCCTAACCTCAGGTGGCAAAATGAAGCAGATTTGATTCGCCATTTCACCCCTACAAGTTCCAGGAAAATGGTGATATGGCTGGCACACAGATTTAACAATTACATGCTAATAAAACCCAATGGTGAAAATAAAGCTCATGAAATGCCTTGTTGGTGGTTTACATGCTGTTTTTTTTTACTTAAATTACCCCAAAAATTAAGCTGAAAAGCAAACAGCATTGCTTTTTAGATTACCTTCTAAAAATAGACGCCATGTACATGTTTGTTTTTGATAATTGTTTGTGTGTGAGTAATAGCGAGTCTTGTTGCTCCCTTCTGTAGCCTAACTTTAAAACAATATTTGCTCCTGATGTTTGGTCTGTTGCCCCCAGGTAAAACTGAGTCATGTGTGACGCACTAGTGTGTTCCTACCACACTTTTTTGACAACTTGATATCTTAAGGGAAAATGCAAAGAAAGCTAAAATCACAAATGTCTGCTTCAGGTACAGAAATGTAGCTCAGGAAACATTAGGATCCAAAGTGGAAGATCTTAGTTTATGCAGAGCTGAGTCTGACTGTCTTTCATTTTTGGGCCAGTATTCTTATTTATCATCATACAGTAGCTGCAATTAAATCTTATCCCAAGACAGATTTATCCTCACTTTGGCTCTCGATGGCCGCACGTTCTCCATGCTCTCGATGCTCCGAATGCAGTTATGTGGGACTTTACTGCAGGCAACTTTGATGCAATCCCAGAAACTTCGAGGACTCTCATAGCCGAACCAAGTCGTCTGACCTGAGAGAAAAGACAAAGAAGCAAGGTTTCCACAAGGCTGAATGTTCCCTTCATAGCTTCCTTCCTGTCAAACAAATGTCTAGGGAGCACAGCTGAAGGGCTTTGTTCCCCAGAAATCACTCTACAGTGACATCAATTGTGCATCCAATGCTTACATATTACTTGAGAACTATTGCATAATGAATCAGCCTTGTGGGTTGGAGATATGAGGACACAACATCCTCTGCTTGCAGCTGTTATCACACATCATCCCTCTCTACTTCAAACTCTCCTAACAGCGTCAAATCAAGGCAAAATGTAAGAAAAAAAATAACATCCCATTCTGCAGTATAAAGTTTACACATGACAGCACATGTAGGTTGCTTTGGTTTTTACCTTTGAGTCGATGGCTGAGGATTTGCTCCAGGATGGAAACGAAGTTAACAAACTCTGGAGATGTGTCATCTATTGTCTCAAAACAAGAGCGGTCAAGCAGAGTCTTCACTGAGAATCTGGAAAGATGGAGAAGACAGAGTGGACATAAAGTCGTTTGAGGGTGCGGTAGCTTAAAGGGCAACTTCATGAATTTGACACATAAAGCAGAAAAGAGGATGTTTCTGATGATATTTCAGGCTTGGCATGGAAAACACAAATATACATTGAACACTGTGAGCTTTATTAGCACGTAATAAAAACATGACACTGATGGCATTATAGGAGCTGTAGGACTTAAAACTCTATTACAGCTTGACACATAAAAGTCACGACATGTTTGAAGCTTTGTGGCGTCTGCTTTTATGGTGCAGCATAAACTTAGTTGTTAAAGGGATACCATATACAGTATGTGTGTTATGTAGAAAGGGTAACTACTATCACTACTACACTAGCATCTAAATATCAACATCAATAAACTGAACTTTTCATTCTGTCACTAACTAATAACAAACTGGTCTCCTCTGTAATGAGCCTGTGATTAATACCTGTGATAAAATCAGCGATAACGTGCAGCCCACTACTACAGTCATGTGCGCTGACCGACTCTAATCCGATCAGAACTAATTAGACAGGAAGAAGAGCTAATGGACGAGGCTGCAGTGTGTCGGTGTTCGTGTTTGTTGTGCAAATGGAGCCAAATTGTGTGTAGCCTTAACATCATAAATAATCTCCTTTCATATCTCTTTATCTGGTTGCTTAGCAGCACGGTTACCACAGAGTGTCGTGCATCCTGTAAAATAAATGATTTTGTCTCATTCTGAGAATATGACTATAATCGTATATCTTGTTTATTAACTTTGTTTCAGGCTCCCCTACAGACAAGACAGCACAGATATTGCATTGACACTTACTTTATTACTGCTTCGAACATCCCACAGGGTGAATCTTAATCTTTCATGCACCAGTTACTAGAACCCTTCAATAACCTGGAACTGGAGAAACTGCTTTTTATTATGACTTATACGTGTAACACATTACTGTGAAGATGGTTTTAACATCGGCAGTAAGTCAACTCCACTTTTGAGATAAATCATTTGTACAAAAATAAATAGTTCAATAACTCTTACATAAACGTAAGAACAAGTTTACCTGTATATCATCAATTCAAGGGATTTAGAAGCAGTTGTGTAGAGGAGAGTGTTTTATATGTTTTAATCATAGACTGTATAAATAATGGACGTAGTATCCTTGACGTCACCCATCTGTTTTTGAGCACTGTTTTGAAGTCAATCATTGGCGGGAGACATATTGGAAATTTGGAACACAACCTAACTTAGGTTGAGGTAAAGAGGCAGGCTTTGAGACCCCTAGCAAACAGCTATGTGTTCCTGTCCGGGAGTCAGGTCAGTCATGTCCTTTTTTGGGCAAAACTTGTTAACTTAATATCTTCTGAACCAACGCGTTAGAAAAAAATTCACCCCCCGTACAATGTGTGTCGCTAGAGAAATTAGCTACATAGAGCCAAGCTGTTTTTTGAACCAGGCTGTAAACATGTTTATTAATGCTGCAAAGATCGTCTTTTTTGAATTGGTGTGTATGTGGCTTCCAGTGTTTCTGCAGCCAGCCTCAAGCGGATTCTCGATGAATTGCAGTTTATAACACTTCCGCATGGGCTTCATATTTTGAGACCTGAGGTTGCCGCTTTGTTTTAATCTGAAAGTCCTTAAATCCTCTAAACATCAACAGTACTGTGTATCCAAACATCTGTCTTAACCTGGCTGCTCTCAAATTTCATTTTAACTCCTGAGGCTGTTATGAAAAGTCGAGTTATCACCGTTTATAAAATAAAAGTCAGCTTGTTCCCCTTCAAAACAAAAGCATGTTATCTTTTTTCTATATATTTATAACATCATGCTTATATAGGAGAGAAGCAACATTTAAGAGACTCCACAGTGATGTGCCAAAGAAGGCACACAGCAACACAACAACACCCACAGGGCAGGGCACAATTGGAAGGCGCCAAACTTTGACATTTTGACCCATGACAGAATAACACTGGTGTGAATATTAAAATTGAGCAGCCATGAAATCCATAGTAACACAGCTGAGGCTCGCTAGGAAACCTGGATGAAATACATCAATAATTGTTCATGTTAAGACCTTTGCTGCTGTGATAAGTAAAAGACAGTGTGAGCGGGTGATCATGCTAATTAGAATCCTGACAGGGTTAGCAGTAATCCAACGTGATGGCGAGATGTCTTGTCTCGCTCTGGCGGATTGTAATCGCCTAGCCATCCATACACTATACATTATCCCTTACATCTTTGCAGTGAACAGTAATATTCAAGAGGGTCCTTGGCTTGTCTAAAAGAAGAACGCCTCTAAACATGAATGAAAAGCTGATTGAGTCAACATAAAAAAGTGACCAATTCAGCAGAGAAATGTGTTTGAGAACCAAAGTGATCAGGAGCATATTTCAAACACTGCAAGACCCTGTAACATCTGCAGAGAGACGTTTGAGGACTGATTATTTCCTTCACTTTTGTCAGGTACAAACAAATTCAGACAAACATTAACAAGATCAGCTATATGTTCCCAGAGTCCAAAATTCACTTACACTGTTTGGGATAGGTGTAACTTTTCAGCTCAAATTGCAAAACATCGAAGGTAAATGGTGGTTTCGTTTACATTTATAAAAAGAGAGGGGAGAGAACAACTTTAAAACCAGAAAATAATTGGTGCCTGCAAATTTGACCACAATGCTACAAGCTATATGGATCAATGATGAAGTGACTCAGGGTAGAAAGGTACAAACAAAGAATAAGGTTGCTGATGACAAACTTTGTAACATCATGATGATTCTGAGATTTGTGCTGATAGAAGAAGACATGGAGTCTTGGAACTCAAGACTGTTGACAACCAGCACAGGTTAATGAAAAAAGTGATGGCTCATTTAGCAGCCATCTACACTTCAGTTTGTTTAACAACAGCAGTCTGCAGGTGAGTTAGTCCATACACACTCACACTATGTGGGAAAGCATAAAAACCCCAATAATCACAGTTATAATTTTCTAAAGACAAAACATCCTGCATACAAGGCTATTCTTGAAACACAATATTTAATTGATTGATGCAAAAACATACAGAATTCACGGCCAAGAGACAATCATGGAGAGTATCTCACTCTGTACCATATCATGTGGAGTTTCACTAAAACTTGCAACAAGCTACAATAATCATGTTTCAAGATCTGCAAACTTGCTTTGGTTATACTAGTCTTTTGCCTTAATGAATAATTTCCATGTATAGCTGAAATTCCCTAAACCTCAATGCAACAATCCAACAACATTTCACAAAACAAAAAACGTTTTATAAAAAACAACATTTCACAAAACAGAAAGGGTAGGGACAACAATTGTTTCTGATTTGACAGAACCTGACATTATTTCTATCTCCCCTTCAATTCCTTCCAACTCAGGTTAATAATTAGTGCAAGGACTCAGCTGTAGTAGTTTTCTGAAATGTTGTTGTGTTGTGAAATGTTGTGTTTTCTGTAAGGTCTTTGTGTTTCCTGAAATGTTGTCGTATTTTGTCCTTCAGGGCCATCATACCTCTGGCCAAAAGTCCAAAACCAATCAAATGAATGAATGAAACATCAGTTTCAGCTCTTCCTGTTGCTATCTGTCAATTTGGCAGGCCATGATTTGATTTTCTCAACTTCAAGCTATTTGGAGGAATACAAATGCTTCTAAGATATTAATCTCCTCCGCCTTTCTTCAACTCCTGTAATATTTCATCCTCTAGTCCTTCACTTTGTCAGGCAGCCATCAAGTTTCTCACTCGTCTCCCTCCTCCGCTCAGCTTGTGCCAATCAGCAAGATTTGATAGCTGGTGTGGAGGCAGCAAGAGGTGAGGAAGGGCCAGACTTGTTAGTGAGCGAGGAGCACCTGAGTAACTACTCTTCCTTACATCTGTTTCAAGAGACACTAATGGAGGAAATCATACCTTGCACAGTCCCACAGCTGAGACCTGAAAATTGCATTTGTTCCATTGTCGGATGCCTGGCAAAGCAGCCCGAGCTAGTCGTACATTTTCAGTATGTTTTCCAACTTTCTCACTTTTCCTTTTTTACTCTTCTGTCCCAATTGCACCACAGGGATGTAGGTGAGTAACAGACATCTGCCAGCAGCACCAAGAAGACCACGGATCAATACTCTAACAGCACAACTAAAGAGAGGGGAGTGGGGCACAAGGAGGGGACATGCAACTGCACATCTCAGCATCCAAAACATGTTGAGAAATCAACTTAGAGAAGCAAGTTTATGTCCTTTGTTGTTCACTGTTTATTATGATATTACAGATACAGATTTTCCTTGACTAAATGTCTGTGAAACTTGGTCTTTGGGAAATATCACAGTTACATGATCTTATCATTTAATCAGATAAGAAGGATTAACATTTCCTGTTTGTTTTGATTGCATATCTACATTTTTGAAAAAGGGGTGGAAAATCGATGGAGGAATTTGGACTCCTTGCTTCAGTATTTCTACAATGCTTGACTTGATCCACAGTGAACTGATGATGAGTGTTTTACAAATTGAAATGTAATTTCATGAATAACTGCTCATGATGGTGGTTAGCGTGAGGGTGTAATTGTGCGTGTGCGTGTAAATAGAGGGTGTAAATATAATGGACAAAATATCAAGGAGCTATTTATTTGGGATTAGCAAACTGATGTTTGAACATTTCTAACAGTATTCCAGTGCAGCCCATCCATCATGCACTGGATGACTTTCGTCTGTTTGCATATGAAATCATATTTCTAAAAAAGGATGGAGTCACGCGGTACAGTCCTGCTCTTCCAGCTAAACCTCTCAAACACTCGCTGCTGATACATCAAACCTGCAAACCTGAAGATGTTTTCATCCTCCCTGTCAATGGAGGAAATATTAGAGTGAGGATTTCCCACCTGCACACCGTCAGCAGGTTCCTCCTCTCCACCGCAGCGCTCCTGCTGGCTCCCCGCTTGCGACTGAGATGCAGCCCCACGCCAAGCGACGCCATCATCCGGCCCGTGTCCGACGCTACGGACGGTGGCTCCGCTCCCTCTCCGAAGAAGCAGAAGCAGGGCAGGACCAGCTGTCTCCGTCACCTCCGAACAACACACGCTGCTCACATGAAGGAGGAGGGGGGGCTGGAGGAGGTGGGGAAGACACCAACCACATTCAAGTCAAATGACATATAACTTCCGGTCATTTAAAAATAAAAGCTCCTGTGACAGCTTGCTCTGCTCATTACTCCACATTTTATACAGTCTATGATTACTCCACATTCAAACTAAATACAAATGTAGGCATTCATATGAATTTACAAACAGGTTTTTCAGCTGGTAGCTATTTTGACACACAAAATTAGCTTTACATTGAAAAAATATCAGGAAACCTTCATAATAGTATAAAGATATACTACTTGTTTGTTTAAAATAAAATATGAATTACATTTTTGCCAATTTTCAAAGTGATGTTGAGGGCGGCAGACTGACTAATAACATTTAATTTATTTGTCTTTATTTTTTATTTAAAGGCACTATGAGGAGTTTTTCACCAGCTGAGAAACAGACTGAAACCAACACTGATGCCTCTTTATGACCTTCAATTAGCAAACAAAACCATAAACAACAACACTGATACCTTCTCTGTTGTCATTTTTAATGCCTTAAACCACTCAGAGGGGGTAGGTGTCTGACCACATGATTGACATTTGGCTTTAGAAACATCCTTTTTCGGCTGTTTTCATGGCAAATAATCACATTGAGTGATAAATCTGGATGTTAAAAGACAGCAGGGTGAGGTTTTTGTTGAAAACACTACTTTTGCATGTACAGAACAAGAGATAAGAGGTATCACTTTGTCCACAATGCGGCACCAATATTGATATAAATCAAAAGTTCCTCACAGCAGCTTTAAAAAATAAAAATTTTGTATTTATCTATTTACTTAATTATTTATTTACTTGATTTCGCTATTTATTTACACATATTGATTTGTATACGCTTCTTTATATCCTTTCAATTTTAATATAATATGTACTATTATTGTTGTTGTGTGTCACTGTCTGTGTGCTGTCTTGGTTTTGTGTTGTTTGCATTTAACAAAATGTCAATAAACATATCTGTGAAAAATAAAAAATAAAAATGAATTGTGCATTTTTGTTATGACGTGGTTTTGAGGGTTTGTGATCAGTTTCCATCAAGATCACCTAGTGGCATTTAAATTTACTCCTGAAGGACGACAGCGCCCTCTAGTGGCCCGAGAGAAAATAGCATATGGGTAAGGGTTATTTACTTTTTACACTCCAGTAAACTCCTCGTCTCTCTTTCCTGCTCTTTGCTCCCCTCCAGTAGGTTACATATTGTTGAAACCTCACATGAGAATATCATTGGATAAACTACAATTGTGGCCTAGTCTATATGTTGTGTGTGCGTTGCCATCATCAAGTACTTAAGTAAAAAACCTTAGGATGTAGGCATACTTATTTTAGGTGTTTTGTTCAGGTATATTTATTTAGTTTAATGTGTGTTTTGTTTCTTTTCAGCTATGGCATTATTATGAGGTGTTACGGATCATATAGTGTCCTTGATTTTGTGTCTTGATTTTTTTTTGTCCAAAAGATTAAATTGCAGATAAATATTATAAATACTAAAAAATATTGGAGAGTCTTGAAACATATTTAAAATTTTGAGCACAGCCGAAGGCGCAGAGGACTACCCCTCTTCAATAAAACATGACAGTAGTCAAGCACTTCTACTTTGACAAACAACATGACTCAATGATACAGTAACGCCTCCAGCTAAACTTAAACTTAAGACTTACCTTTTTAATCTAGCTTTAAATTTGGAGTAGTTTATTTTTAGCCCTGGACTGCATTATTATTTTTATTATTTCTATTATTATTTAAATTACTATTTGAATTATTGCTTTAGCATATATTTATCTTATTTGGTTATCTATTTATCTATTTATTTCTTGTATTCACCTGATCTTGTTAACGCTACCTTATTTTTAACTTTTCTTTCCACTATTACTTATTTTATTAATTTTACTGTATTTATTTTATTTTATTTTTAAGTATTTTATTTATAATCATGCCTTTTATAATTTTACCATTGCTGTTGTTTTCTGTCTCTGTTATTCTGTGAAGCACTTTGGGCTGCATGTTTTTATGTATGAAAGGTGCTATATAAATAAAGTTGAGTTGAGTTGAGCTGAAAGGCAGGAATGAACAACAATGCAAGAAGAGAAGTGTTTGACTCTGAAAGATTCTCATGGGAGGGTCAAGAGACCACTTGCTAAAAGAGTGTGACCTTTATACTTACTCCAGTACCTTTTTCCATCACATGATATTATGACGTATACTTATGTCAATGGATGAGTAGTGTAAAAGTGATTTGAGTGGTCAGGAAGACTAGAAAAGCGTTATATAAGTAAGTCCATTAACCATTTACCATTTAATTATTGATAAGTTTGTGTAGACATGAATAGTCCCTGTATGTTTTGACCATCCAATCAATCATTTTTAAGTGTTTTCTTCTGACTACCAGTCATGTTTTGAAACAAAGTTATATTTATCTGTTGTGTTAAAGAAGCAGCATCTACTTATCATAGGTTTTTTTTTTATTGCGTGTGTGGTTTTAGTTTCAGAACCTCTTCACCTCTGTGCAGTCAGATTATGTGGGGTAGGAAATATGAAACAAACCAATGAAAAACCACAGGAGTGATACTTTCTGTGAAGATTGTGACATTGTTAACAAAAAAAAGGTCTATGAAGGAAACACATGACATACTTGTAAATCTTAAGGCCTGAATTATCTATGACAGTGATAAGAAACGTGACTCTCTTCTGCTTTTCTTTAACTTGGAGTAAGAGTGACTGTTGGACTGAACACCAAAGTAGAGCATATCATCTGCAATACAAGGACTTCCTGTGGTTCTGAAGTTATGTGTTGTAGCCTTATCCTCATGATAATCTTAGATATCGCTCACTTTTTTTTTTTAAAACTACTTTTACAGACATGTTAAATGATAGTGAACAAACAATGACTCAGATGACGGCACAGGTTAAAGTCTGTCTTTATACTACAATATAATGACTCGTGGGGTGTCAGAGTTCAGCAGGAGGCTATATTGTGGATGTTACTTGTTTTTAAATGATCCACATTTCATCTCTCTTTTCTGGCTTGTTTCTATGAGACAGAGTAACTGGATTTTTTAAATATATATATTTCTTCTCACTTACTTTCTTGAGTTTAAACAGAAAGCCCACCCCACTTTATTTTATTGTTTTATCAGATTATTAAAAAAAACACATTTTAAATGGATATGAGCGAAACCAGTGATAATCCTAAATAACAATACTTATAAATAAGGTACTGACTGAATCATGGACATAGGCACACTTTAATATAGCTTGTAAAATGTAAATACCAACGAAGCTTAATATGTACAGAGGAAAAGTATAAGTGAATGGAAATTATCTCATTATAAGCTCCATTCACTCAAATACTTTTCACATAAGAGCTACTTCTCTTATGATATTGGTTGATTCTCCTTCAAAAGAGCAAAGTCAGAACTGTTGTCACAGTCCCTGAACTATGACTATGAAGATGATTAGGTTTAAAAATCGAAAATAATAAGACTGGAGATGCAATTTCCTTGATCAGAACAGGCAACACTAACTACTTCTAAGACTTTTACCTCAAGCAAAGGCACAATACAATGAGGTAACGTGTCAAACCTGACATCAGAAACAATATTTACACAATCAACAGGAAATAAGAGCCTGTGAGCTCAAGGGAAATGTCTACAAATAAGCCTAGAATTTGTGAAAGGTCTCATTGGGCTCAAATCACCACTTAAAATAAACGATTTCTTTATAGGCCATAGATCTATCACAGTGCAAGCAAGTGTGCTAATTAATTAGTTAAAAAGGTTCAGATTCATAGATTCAGATTCATACAAAAGCTAACGTTAGCTCTCATCTAATTCATTTCCAACCATAGCTATTCATCATCATTGACCAGGAATTAATGCATTTTCCATCCTTTCTTGTGACACCATCAAGTGTCAGTGCTAGCTAAAGAACTGGTTGAATATTAATGTTAGGCATAGACTAAGTGATTGTTTGTCAGTTTTAACTTATGCTGTTAAACTTGTAATATCGTCTGATGTCCCTTCAGATTTTCACAATCAATCACCTTTTTTCAGTAGTTCTAAAGAAAAGCAGAAAAATTATGACAATTTGTCAGATTATCCTAATTTGCAAGTCTGTAGCAGAGCAGTGAAACCTTAAAATAAGATAAGATAAGATAAGACAAGATAAGATGAGATACTCCTTTATTCGTCCCACAACGGGGAAATTCATGGAGTTACAGCAGCAAACAAAAAGGTGTACAGTACAAGAATTTCAACAAGAATATATATAGAAAAGAAATGATCATCAGAGACGGCAGCTCGGCCACAATTCTCCTGTCAGCCACCACCTCCACAGGGTCAAATAGTATTTGAGCTTCCAAATGTAACACCAGAAGGAAATGGCTGTATTGCACATTGGGACCATTCAAATTTTAGTGATTCAGTAATTTTTTTTTGACTCCAAAATTACTCATACTTTGTTTTTCTGTATCACAAGGCCCAAACCAAACACATTTATTATTGCCCCTGGGCTAAATGACAGGGCAACAGACATTCCTGCCCTGAATGCTCAGCCACGCCCCTGCTGGCTGGTGCTTCACTGTTGACAGAGTGAGATCAATTATTTCCTGTGAAGTCTCGCACAGCGGTCATTATCAGAAGACTATCCTGATGAAAAACAAGAAGACAAATATGAATAGTTATTATAATATAAGCCTGTCCGAATTACATAGGATTCAGTTCAGCAATGTATGTTTTTAAGAGCGGAAGTGGGCTTTCCCTACAGTAGTGCACAGCTGCTATAAAGCCACGTGAGGGGGGGCGTGAGGGGGGGGGGGGGGGGGGGGGGGGCGTGAGGGGGAGGAGGAGGAGGGTGAGCGACAGCCTTTGGTTCAGGCGTGTGTGTGATCACCACCTCAGTGAAAAATAGATTGGAGGGAGGACTGGTCCTACACCGGCGGGGAAACAGTGGATCTATCCAGGTTACATTTCTTTCCTTTTTAACTGTTTGTTCCCACCGCCTGTGTCAGAAAGCTACAGGTCAGGTTTTTAGTTAACCACAGAGAGAGCTTTGAATCCTGGGCTGCTATTTCAAGGTGGATTGTATAAATTGTTTAGACTGACCGGTTCTTCCTCTGGTAGGACCCAGACATGGATGCGAAGGACGAGATGCAGATGCTGTCCGCAGCACAAGAACAAAATGGAGATTTAGGGTAAACACACTTCAAATTCACTCTCTTCTGTCTAAGTTTATTTGAAATGTTAAAAAAATGAAATAATTATTAAAAGGTAGTCTAAGTTTTTCTCTTGGAAAAGTAAACTGTGTTATCAGACTTGATATTTGACATCAAACATTTGATCAATTAACAGCAAGAACAATGACAAGGATGGAAAGAAGAAGAAGAAAGAAAAGGAGCCTAAGACGCCCACAGTCGGCCCCATCGATCTGGTGAGCCACACATCACAGTGTGATATCTGTCTTAACAAAATAAGTGCAAATGAGGCATTGAATCAGGAAATATACCCTTCTTTTTTAATATGCAGTATTTATATTCCTACTATCTCTCTACCAGAGTTGTAACTCTAAAAAGCAAATATGTGATGTAATGTTTTAGTGTGTGTGTCAGAGAGAGAGAGAGAGGAAGAGAGAGGGAGAGGGAGAGAGAGAGAGAGAGAGAGAGAGAGAGAGAAAGAGAGAGAGAGAGAAAGAGTGAGAGTGAGAGAGAGAGAGAGAGAGAGAGAGAGAGAGAGAGAGAGAGAGTCAAAAGACAAAAGAAGGGAAAATCTGATTTCCTTAAAGTTTTATTTTTATTGATCAACCGGTGGTTCAAAGGTAAAGACTGATATAAAGACTAATTCTATGAGAAGTGAAGAAGTTGCGTGGTCTTAACACCATAAAAGTTTCTGCGTAGGTGTGTGTATTTGCTTATGTGTGTGTGTGAGCACTTTTGCGTGTTTGCAGCAAGAGGGGAAGCAGGGTGGGAGGATGGGAGTGCAGCACATCCTCCCGTTGTTTGGGTGGACTTAACCAGACCCCTGCTGTGTAAATATAATAGCTCCTCAAAGTTTAAAGTAATCCCCAGTTCTGATCCGACAATTTGAAATTCTTCTACCCAGTAAATCATCATCAGAAGCTTTTTCAACAAAGAGATGCTGATTTTGCCATTCGTTTGGAGACATTCTCAACCCCCCCCCCTTCTCTCTCTCTCTCTCTCTCTCTCTCTCTCTCTCTCCCTCTTCTTTTCGTGACTGTAGTTCAGGTTTGCAAAAGGTGGGGATCTTGTACTGATCTTTTTCGGGACAGTGATGGCCATGGTGAACGGAGTGATTCTTCCTGTCATGTGTATTGTGTTTGGGGACATGACAGACAGCTTTGTGAAGGACTCCATGGTGTCCCAAATGAACAACACTTTACCAAGTGAGTTATTAGTTACAGGCATGACCACAGATTGATAATTAAGAATAAATAATCAAGCCTTTCAACAATGTCTTCTATCACTGTGTCTTCAGATATAACCAACCATCTAAACAGCACCTTGGAGAAGGATATGACAGAGTAAGTCTATCTCTGAGCATTACAAACAGAGCAAATCAAATGCATTTTTTTTGTCATATTCATCACTGTGCTTTGACTCTTGCAGGTATGCCATCTATTACTCCATCATGGGGGCAGTGGTGTTTGTGGCAGCCTACATACAGGTCTGCTTCTGGACCCTGGCAGCTGGGCGGCAGGTCAAACGTATCCGCCAGTTGTTTTTCCACAGTATCATGAGGCAGGAAATCAGCTGGTTCGATATCAACGAGATCGGAGAGCTCAACACACGTCTGACAGAGTGGGTGACAAAGGACTTGCACGCTAATTTAATATTTCATGTTTTTAATTAAAGATTGAAGCCAGGTGTAGATAGTAATGACAATTCACAGTGTCACCTAAATCAGCCTGGTGGCGCTGATATTTCATTTCAATTTTAATGTTCAAATTTGGTTATCATTTTTTAAAGTTATACTAATCACAACTTCCCAGAACCCAAGTTGACGTATTTAAAAAGCTTTTTGTCCCTTTAATAGTCCAAAGTCAGAGGATATTTTTTCTATTTAAAATGACTTGTAATTCATTGATTAAAATAATTATTGCTGCCTAATTTCTGACTGATTGAGTAATCCATAATCTAATGCACATTTGAGCTTTTTTGCTGGATATCTCACACTTCTAACATAAAGAAGAAAAACCTTCATCTACACAAATATAAAAGTGTTGCTTATACTCGCATGATTTCAGTGATGTCTATAAGATCCATGAGGGTATTGGCGACAAGGCGGGGATGTTGATCCAGGCCTACACCACCTTCATTGCCTCCTTCATCATCGGCTTCACCAAAGGATGGCAACTCACCCTCGTCATCCTGGCTGTTAGCCCTGCGCTGGGTATATCGGCTGCTCTTTTCAGTAAGGTAAGAGTCTCTCCTTGTTTTAATCACAGTCGTCATGTTGACACAGCCCTCAGTAACATTATGCCCTTTATCTTGTCTGAACAGGTGCTGGCATCTTTCACTAGTAAAGAGCAGAGTGCATATGCCAAAGCTGGAGCTGTGGCAGAAGAGGTGCTCTCTGCGGTCAGGACAGTGTTTGCCTTCAGTGGTCAGAGCAGAGAGATCAAGAGGTGAGTAAGGTGTGAAATACATGTGTACTGTAGAATATGCAGAAAAAATCTGTTCTATGGGATGTAATTTATTATCCAAATCAACTGGATGAAATTACATCTATTCCCTAATGTGAAAATATTACAAATTCAACTTGAGAGGAACTAATTTCAACATCTGAAAAATACACAATATATACAAAAACATTTTGCCTTACAGCCCTTGTGATGAGTTTATGCTAGTTAAGTTAAGTTTCAAACAGATGCATCATTATGAGCTACAAAAACAAACTAGATCAAAAAAACTGACGCTTAGGGGTGTCAGACAAAGCGATTGCATGTATGGCACGTCATTTTACGCTTTCTACATGAAAAATCTCTGAGTGATGGATTTGACTATTAAAAGATGGAGATTTTTTTTTGCATTGTTTTTTTTAAACTACTTATAGATTCACAGGACAAATTCAGCAAAGAGAAAAGGGGTACTGTTTTAAACACAGGGGCGCAAAAATCTACATAAACCAAAAGTTTGTGTCACGGTAGCTTTAAAAAAATAAGGTAGATAAAAAGCAAAGCAGAAACTATTGAGAAATAGATACATACTAAATAAGGATATACTTAAGAATGTACAGTTATGAGAACATACATGGTTAATTTCTCTTCAATAAATCCGAACATGTGTTCAGGGCACATAAAATGAAGGTCTGTAACTCAATCGGGTCCAAGGAAATGGCTGTAAATGGATAAAACCTATAAAACCCTGTAGAATTGAATTAGTGTTTTCTACTCAAGGGGGGCATTTGTCAGAGCTATTGGGCCTTGTTGTCGCTGCAATCTGATTTATATTTAACCCCTACTTTGCTGTGTGTGTGTGTTTGTGTGTGTGTGATGTACCACAGATACAACAAGAACCTAGAGGACGCTAAGATCATGGGAATAAAGAAGGCACTTTCCTCCAACATCGCCATGGGCTTTACCTTCCTGATGATCTACCTGTCCTACGCTCTGGCCTTCTGGTACGGCAGCACACTCGTCTTGAATAAGGAGTACACCATCGGTACTGTGCTCACCGTGAGTAAACTCTGAAAAAACAACTTCCTATTATTATTATTCCTGTAAGCACAAGAAAGCCATATTTAAACATGCCGGTGCAGCTTACATTGACATGTCCTTGTTTTAGGTGTTCTTTGTTGTGCTTATTGGAGCGTTCACTGTTGGGCAGACTTCACCAAACATTCAGACCTTTGCCAGCGCCCGAGGAGCAGCATACAAAGTATACAGCATTATTGATCACGTAAGGAAGACTTCATATTTTTGACTCTACTCTGTAAAATACCTTTTTAAGTGTTCATATCCTGCTGGCCAGCTGTCAGTTTATATTACTTCACATGCACCTCTGTGCTCTGGACCTCTGGGAGGCTGCTTTGAGGAAGCCGACAATTTGGAGTCAGTAATGAGATGTTGGATTTTGCTCTAATTGGAGCTCCTGCTGATTGAATGAAGACTCAGGGTCATTTGTTTGGTCTTACACAGCTGGGACTCTCCCTTTTTTGGGAACTTATCAGGAATTTACTTTGAGGTAAAAGAAGTGTCAGTCTTGCAAATACTGCACGACCATCACACATGTATTTCCATCGTTATGTAAAATAGTTCATATAGCCTCAGAAGCATGCAGCATAACCAGTTTACTGAACCAGTTGTAGGATCGTACAAGTCAGGTTCTTGTCCCTAGTGATTTCTGGATGACTTCTGCCTGCGTCAAGTGTACAGTGAGACTGTTAGTCGCTACATTTACACACTCAAATTAGCTCATGAAAAAAGATACAGGATGCTTCATTCTTAGAAACTATTGATTCAGTAGTACATCTGTTTGCACCTGAATGGAAAATTAGCATAAAAAACAGCCCAAAGCAAAACTGAAAGAGCAGGGAATTACCTCTCAGGGCTGATTAGTGCCTCATTGTGACTCCAACCTCCAGGAAACTGTTCCATTGAAGCCCACAGCTCCTAATTCTCATTTGGACTAAAGGAAATATATTCCCTAATCTATTACTAATTATTTTTCCTGTACCTTTGTGAAATCTCAGCCAAAAAGTTGTTTAACAGATGCACTTTTCTGAAGTAAACAGAGGTGACGTCAAGGAAGGACATTAAAGAAATATCTAATCTCCACAGAGCTCTACTTCTGTCAGCAGCAAAACAAAAGAGACAGAGTGTGTGTGTGTTTAACCGCACCAAGAGAAGCAGTGAGAACACACAGGGGGGTTGTGGAAATAAACATTAGTCTTGTTACATACGCTCACCCGAACCTGGAGGGCTAACGGCATTCCTCTCATTGTCTGTTTGAGGTTATGATAAGAATCAGGTTTTCTGTCCAACTGTGGACAAGCTACAAACTAGAAGGAGGCTGAGTTTTTTGAAGTTTCAATATTGTTCACTTCTGTCTCTACAGAATCCGGCTATCGACAGCTTTTCAAAGGATGGATTTAAGCCTGACTACATCAAGGGAGACATAGTTTTCAAGGACATCAACTTCACTTATCCGTCAAGGCCAGATGTCAAAGTATGCTCCTTTAAAGAAACTGCAAAACTAGTCGAAGCACATTGTTATTTACATTTGTATTTTCATACTGACATTAGTTTTATTTTTAGGTATTAAAAAACATGTCTCTGAATGTGAGAAGTGGACAGACCATTGCCTTGGTGGGCAGCAGCGGTTGTGGTAAAAGCACCACAATCCAGCTGCTGCAGAGGTTCTACGATCCTCAGGAAGGATCTGTAAGTTATATTTATGACCTACTACATGCAAAAGATGAATTCAATCTGTGTTTTTATCCACTCTGCTATTGTTGAGCATTTCGGTCACTTCAGGACCTAAAAACACTTCTCCAAGTAAGCACTAACTTCTTCCAAACACCGTCTGAATGTCATTGACACTCAGACGGTGAGTCAAAGGGAGTCCCTTTCAAAATCTGGCACCAATTTTACCCACAATGCAACTAGACTGCAGCACCCTTAGTCAGATATTTAGGTCTTTTACAGCCAACAGCTGCTAATGTAGCCTAGGGGCTGCTAGCTAGAGTTGAGGAGCAGGCTACACAGGCCCACTCATTTCTAGATATCTTCACATTATAAATTCATATTTGTAGTGTTTTGCTTCCATTAACATAGTTTGAGGCTAATTATAAAAATGGAAATTTCAAATCTCTACTCATTTGATGGCATAGGGCCCTCTTTGTAAAAGGCTTGGATCTGAAACAATCAGTGGAGTTTGTAAGGTGTTTATTCTTTGTGTTTTGTTAAATTTGTAAGAGCTTGTGTCTTAAGTTTGTCCAAATATAGATAGCATAAACACCTAACAGCTCCCATAAAGGTCAATTATAAACATAATATCTTGCTTGTTTGAATGAAAATAAACAGCTACCTGTTGTTGATAGGATGCTACTTAACCAGTGGAGAGTTGTAACAATGTCCTTATCTATTTAACTTGGCTGTGTTAACATTTACATAACATTCACTGTGTTTAAAAGTACTGTGCCTGTTTGGCCGTCTCTTTTTTAGGTGTCAATTGATGGTCATGACATCCGTTCTCTTAACATCCGCCACCTGAGAGAGATGATTGGGGTGGTGAGTCAGGAACCCATCCTCTTTGCCACCAGCATCTCTGAGAACATCAGATACGGACGACTTGATGTGACGCAGGCAGAGATCGTGCAAGCTGCCAAGGAGGCTAATGCCTATGACTTCATCATGTCCCTTCCAGATGTAAGTTTGTAGTTGTTACTCCCTGTCGCCTGTGCTTGCCAAGAACTCTGTCCAGCGCTTGCTAATATTGACACTCTTGTTGTTGAGCAGAAGTTTGAGACACTGGTTGGAGACAGAGGGACTCAGATGAGTGGAGGACAGAAGCAGCGGATTGCAATCGCTCGGGCTCTTGTCCGAAACCCCAAAATTCTTCTGCTGGATGAAGCCACATCTGCTCTTGATGCTGAGAGTGAAAAAATTGTGCAAAATGCACTCGACAAGGTAATAACACACATTTTTTTCACCTGATAACACGGATGCAGACATTGTGCGGCTGTGCCAATGAAATGTCGCTAAAATACACTCAAGATGAATGCAAATGCTTTGTTAAACTAGCTAATTGAACAATGTTGATGGTCTAGCTCTATGGATGGTATTGGTCTCTGCCCATCTATCCACAATTCTGGTCCAGACTGAAATTTCTCAACGACTTTCAAACAGTTGTTTTTTATATTGGCTGTCATACTTTCAGTCCACCGTGATTAAAATCAACTTGATTTGATGATACCCTGACTTGTCCAATAGCACCATCAGCAGATTACCTCTCCTGATTTTAGCAAATGACCTTGACCATGGTTGTGTTAATAAAAGCTGGTAAATGCATTCCAAGATGGTGCTCCAAGCCAGTAGGTTCCCTCATGCTATTGCCTTTTTGGCTCTAGAGAGCAAAAACCACCTGACTTAATTGAAGCCTAACAAGTTAGCCTGTAATTATTCCCCAAAACATATAGATTAAATAAATTATATTAAGGTATCGGCAGACTCTCATTCCATATGAGTAAATGGACCGACATTTGATTGTTCAACAAGGATCATACAAGGTGCATTCATTATTTATAACTATAAGCGCATCTTTTGTGTTTGTAAAGAGCAGAAAAATACTTATTTGACCAGGGTCATTTCAGTTTTGCAAATAAAGCAGAGCTCTCCAGACTGCCTAGAGGAGAGATGAATTTAGGAGAATTTGGGGATATAATAATAAATAATAATAACACATTTTATTTATATAGCGCTTTTCAAAAAACTCAGACACTTCACAAGTAACACACATTAAAAGAAACAATAAAAGAAACAAAATAGAAACACAGTGATTATAAACACATTAACAGTTAAAAGCAGTTCTGAAGAGGTGTGTCTTGAGCTGGGATTTGAAAGTTTGTAGGTCAGTGGAGGTGCGTATGTGTTTGGTGAGAGAGTTCCAGAGGGCGGGGGCAGCAATGGAGTAAGCCCTGTTGCCCCAGGTTCGGTGCTTGGTCCTACAGGAGGTTTTCATTGGAGGAGCAGAGAGCACCATGGGAGGGGTTGTGAGGGTGAAGCAGGTCAGTGAGATAGGAGGGGGCCAGGTGATGGAGGGCTTTGTAGGTCAGGAGGAGGACAGAAGTGAACACGTTGGGGGACAGGAAGCCAGTGGAGGTTTTGGAGAGGGTTGGGCAGGGGTGATGTGATCACGGGAACGGGAGTTAGTGAGTA
Organism: Notolabrus celidotus; assembly: GCF_009762535.1. Taxonomy (NCBI): domain Eukaryota; kingdom Metazoa; phylum Chordata; class Actinopteri; order Labriformes; family Labridae; genus Notolabrus; species Notolabrus celidotus. The sequence goes on from NC_048283.1 coordinate 16,751,480, forward strand.
GACGGGCAGCTGAGTTCTGGATGTACTGGAGCTTATTGAGGACTTTGGATGATGAGCCATATAAGATGCTGTTACAGTAGTCGATTCTGGAGGTGATGAATGAATGGATCAGGGTTTCAGCTGCAGGGAAGGAGAGTAGTGGGCGGAGTCGGGCGATGTTTTTCAGGTGAAAGAAGGCGGTTTTGGTTTTATACTGTAAGTTTGACTTTTGTGGCCTATAGGCTTTTTACTAGCACTGCCAGAAAATATATTTTTGCTTAATCATACACTAGTGCTTTAGTTAGGATTCCAAGGTATTTATGATTAAATGGCATTCCCCTCAACCCTGCTATGTGGGTAACCTTAGCATGCTGAATGGCTTAATTAGGATAGTGACAAGGGTAAGCACTACATAACAATGAATACATTTTAGCCTTGTCATTGCTAGCATTTTCAAAAGCAGATGTTAGCTCTTGGCTAAAAGCACCATAATGCCTAAGAACAGCCTCTTAAGGTCCTTCTTGATACGTCATTTTTTGCAGGTCCGACTGGGTCGCACCACCATTGTTGTGGCACATCGCCTCTCGACCATTAGAAATGCGGACGTCATCGCTGGTTTCCAGAAAGGTGAAATTGTGGAGCTGGGGACTCACAGTGAGCTGATGGAAACAAAGGGAGTCTACCATACACTGGTCACCATGCAGGTAAAGAACACAGCCATCGTAAAACCTGACACACTGAAACTGAAGGAGCACTTGTTATTTTAGAGTGTACGGTCATTGTTATTTAATGAGGTGTCCTGCCTTTCCCTGCTGTAGACCTTTCAGAAAGAGGAGGATGGGCTAGAGTCAGAGGGTCATCTGTCTGGGGATGAGAAGAGCCCATTAGTGAAGTCTGTATCACAGACCTCTCTGCTGAGGAGGAAGTCGACGAGGGGCTCCTCCTTCGCCCACTCAGAGGGGGATAAAGAAGAGATGGAAAAGTTCAAGACTGACTACCAAATAGACGTAAGTTGTGCTAAAACGTCTCACCAACTATCATCTCTATGATTCAAACAAGATTGAATAAAGGTTGGGTTAGTTTTTTCTTTGCTATATAAAGGCTAAATAAAAAGATTTAGTCTGAGGTATCTCTATATGCTGATGATTCATTATTGTATATAACAAATCTGCCAAATTAACACCAAATAGTGTGTCTACTCTGACTGAGGATGGCAATGGTCCCTGGTTAACATCAAATCTTAAAGTTAACTCTTTCCATTGCACACTGTAGCTACGTATTTTATCTTATGTCAGCAGTTTAAAATGAGATCAGTTTAAATGCAGAATAAAATGAGTTTTAATTGACCTCTGTACCGCTTTTTCTGCAGGATGAAAATGCTCCACCCGTGCCGTTCTCTAGAGTAATGCGTCTCAACCTCCCTGAGTGGCCGTACATTCTGGTGGGAACCTTCTCTGCCATCATCAACGGAGCTCTGCAGCCAGCGTTTGCTATCGTTTTCTCCAAGATCATCACTGTAGGTTACTTTCAGAAAAGATGGAGATTTAATTTTTTTGTATAAATTGCAGAAATGAGGAGTTTATTCTCTCCTCTCAGGTGTTTGCTGAGCCAGATCAAGAGGTCATCAGGCAAAGATCTGAATTCTTCTCCCTGATGTTTGTTGCTATTGGAGCCATATCTTTTGTCACCATGTTTCTACAGGTATACATGAACACTCAACACACACACAATAATATTAACCAACATTAATATTCAATTTCACTCTAAAGAAACAGTTCCACATTTCAAGAAATACACTTGTATTCTTACAGAAATCAGAAAGTTTGACACACATCATCTGCTTTGTCCATATCTTGCTGTTGCAGTTGGATAAAGCAGATGATGTGACAGTTTTTATTGAAGGTCATGGATATTGAATCTAACAGTTGCTCATATCTGTTTACTTGGAACAGGGTTACTGTTTTGGTAAATCTGGAGAGATTCTGACCCAGAAACTGAGACTCAAAGCGTTTACGTCCATGATGAGACAGGTGAGTGTAACAAAGCAAATCACTTATATGACAGGCGTACCCATGATTCAATATGGAAGACAGAATATTTCAGTGTTCCTTTCCAAAAGATAATAACCAAGCAAAATGTCATAACCTTTCACTATATTGTCTATCATTTAGCAACTAATGGTTCATGTTTAAGAGAAGTAAAGTTTCCAGGAGGTCCACTGCTTATTGTTGGAATTTGAAAATTTGGTTACTCCAGCTAAAGATGTTCACATATTTCTGATTACTGCTGTGTATAATTTTTTCTTCCAAATGAATATATGATATCTATTTTGATTTTATGACCAAAGTAGTATTTTTATCCCTGTTTTCTTGTAGGACCTTGGCTGGTATGATGACCCAAAAAATAGTGTTGGAGCGCTCACAACAAGATTGGCGACAGATGCTGCCCAAGTACAAGGGGTAAGTCTCAAAGTGCAGTCACTACAAATGCACACCAAAGTAGCTATATGCTACAGAGCAACACAAAGAACTCTAATGAAATAATGATTGTGTGGTCTGCTTTTGTTTCAACCTTTCTGTATCCTAGGCTACAGGAGCACGTCTGGCCACAGTGACACAGAACTTTGCCAACATGGGCACTGGTATTATCATCTCCTTTGTTTACGGCTGGGAGTTGACTCTACTCATCCTGGCTGTGGTACCAATTATAGCGACGGCTGGAGCTGTGGAGATGCAGCTGCTCGCTGGGCACGCTGCTGATGACAAGAAAGAGTTAGAAAAGGCTGGAAAGGTGAGAATTTGATGTGGGGTGTGCTAAAGTAAATCTCTTTAGTCAAGCTATTTGAAGTGTTGTCCAAGGACTACAGCAAAAAATGAAATGTTTACAGACATTTCTATCAATGTACACCTTCTGTAAAAAAAAATAGGAGTATAAATGAATAAATTAATTTAAACATTCATCATTTTTGAAGAAGGTCCCTGGGATGAAGCAGATGTAATGTTTATTTATTTATGTATTCTTTGTCTCCAAAGATTGCTACGGAGGCCATTGAGAATATTCGCACTGTTGCCTCTCTTACCAGAGAAACCAAGTTTGAGTCTTTGTATGAGGAAAACCTTGTAGTGCCATACAAGTACGTGAAATGTTATCTACTAACTTAATTGATTAAAATGAATTAAGTGCTTTGTAAGAGTTGTGCTCTCTCTTTCTGATATCACCTTTTTTTCCCTCCTTCTTTGCAGGGCGGCCCAGAAAAAAGCCCATGTGTACGGTATCACCTACTCCTTCTCCCAGGCCATGATCTACTTTACCTATGCGGGCTGTTTCCGCTTTGGAGCCTGGCTCATCAAGGAGGGAAGGATGGATGTTGAGGGGGTATTCCTGTGAGTAAACAGTCTGTATTTATTTTCTCTTAATGGGGTATTAACTACTAGGAGTTTTAGGTTGCAATGGAAATACTGTCTTGCTGTTTCAGTCACAGTCAGAGACATCAAACCAAAGCCTCCTGCTGCAGAGAGAGGCTGTTTATATGGCTTTTAATCATTACCCTGGCTTGAAGAGGGGGAAGGGCTCCAAGCTCTAAACCCAGAGCACATGGCCACATAAGACACCTGTATCATGGTGGTACAATAGATTCATACACGTGACTCAGGTCGTAACATAACTCAATGTGTCAATGTTGGGAAGAGCAGTCACCTCTTATGATTGTTCTACATGTTACACGAAAGGAAGGAGAAGTCCAAAGTTCATTGCACCAAGAGAGCCTGAAGCAACACAGAACTGTAAAACAGATTTATTAACTCATGACCCCCCTGACACATGCATCGAAACTCCTTAGATATTAATTTTCATACCACATAGCATTCCAAAGTCTCTAAAGATATTCTGTGTTGTGCTAAATGAAAGGAAATGTAGTTAAAGGTACAGTGTGTGTATTTGGTGGCATTTACCTGAACAGGTGGAGATGGAATATAAAATCTAATATTCGGAAGTAGAATTGAATTACAGTACAATATACAAAAATAATTTTGTATTTGTTAACTTAGAATGATTTATATGTATTTCGGAGCAGGTCCCCTTCCATGAAGGCTGCAATCTTTCACTGCCATCTTTCTATAGAAGCACAGAACAGACATACTGCTACAGGCCATACATGTTTTTGTGTTGCGCTAGTGGCCACTGAAAATGCACTGGTTAAAAGACAAAGAAGACAAAGAAGAAGAGAGTGGTTGTTGATGAAATTCTGTGATAGTAAAAACTTAATAAATGGAGGACCACTACATGTCGCCAAATATTCCCATGTGGACACACTTGACCTTTAAAGGAAATGTTGTTAATATGATCTACATCAAAATATCTGGAGTGAACTAGCATGCTAACATACAGTGTAAAGCTAATTTTCTGATGTTAAGACATGGTTATAATGGTAGCAGTCTAAGGTCAGTGTGGGAGCATGCTAATGTTTTCTTCTTCACTAATACTACAAAGGATAATAGACGTGTCATTGGTTGAGTACTTTCTTTAGAAAATGTTGATCTGATGAGGCAGCAGTGGAGAAGTAAATGGAATACCAAAGTTATCAATTCGCAAGTAATATATCCTGCAAAGCTTTTTTTAAGTTTTTCGTTTCAAAAGAACTAATAAAGAAGTACACGGGTCAGACTAAAAGCATTTACTAATGTGGCTACAAAAACACTGACTTGTTTTTTCAAAGCAAAAACATCTGCATGTAGTTTAAAATATACACAGGAAATGTAAGGTTATCGGTTCTTGTTATCTTATCTATCCCTGTTGATTCTCCATGGACTCTTGATGGAAGCTAAAATTAACATTCATTTAACCTTCCCCCTCTAGTGTGATTTCTGCTCTCCTGTTTGGTGCCATGGCTGTCGGAGAGGCTAACTCCTTTGCTCCAAACTACGCTAAGGCTAAACTCTCAGCTGCCCACCTCATGCTCCTGATAAACAGAGAGCCCGCCATCGACAATTTGTCAGAGGAGGGAGAGAAACCGGTACTTAACACACAAAGCTCCCCACACAAAGCACAATATCACAGCTTTTTGTACACATGCCAACATTATCTTCTTATTTCTCATCTCTCCAGGACAACTTTGATGGAAATGTGCGCTTTGACTATGTCAAGTTTAACTATCCGTCACGCCCTGATCTACAAATCCTGCAAGGGCTGAACCTGAGGGTGAAAAAGGGAGAGACGCTGGCCTTGGTAGGGAGCAGCGGCTGTGGAAAAAGCACCACCATCCAGCTGCTAGAGAGGTTCTACGACCCCAGAGAGGGGAGAGTGGTGAGGAGACTAAAACATAGCCAACACTTTGAGTAATAAACTGTGCCTTTTAACCTACTGTCAGTTAGCTAATGGATAGCTAGGCAGTGTATTTCTAATCAGTTTTACTGCACTGAACTGACACGACAGGGACCTGGAGACAGAAAGAGGTCTGTTCAACATGTGTTGTTTATCTTTACTGCACTGACTATTGCATGTTATCTTGATGGGATTCATGTAGTTGCTGACTGTCCTTTGAGGGAGGAAAGGAATATACTTATTGATATCTCCTGGCCTTTCATGCTATCACAAGGTCATTCATCTCTGAACGTGATTTGGTTCATTGCTAAAGTGGGTGTAATGAATATTACGATATTATCAATGATTCACCAGACAATTTCTGACCAAAATATCTAGCTTGAATCAACAAACACCCATAGTTATCAACTGACTCTGCTATTCCATGGCTCTCTTGCTGCATTTATTTTACACTGGTCTCTTTTATGAGACAATTATGTCATGTTGGCCTGTTTTGGGCAGATCATATTATATGGCGTGACAAGATAATCTTTTAGTAAGTAAGTAAGATTTATTTATAGAGCACCTCTCAAGAACAGAGGTCACAAGGTGCTTTACAACAACAACAATTAACCCTAACATTAAAAGGCAAAACAGCGATTGCAAATACATACAAAAACATGACATAAAAACAGACAGATTAAACAAAGGCAAGTCTAGACAGATAGGTCTTCAACTGCTTTTTGAACCTGTTAACAGTTTCCACAGTTCTCCTTTCCAGAGGGAGACTGTTCCAGAGTTAAGGACCAACAACCTGGAAAGCAGAGTCCCCTTAATTTTTTAACCTGGTACGATCATAACCAGTAAACCCTGATCAGAGGACCTCAGAGTCCTGCTGGAGATATAAGGCTTCAGCAGCTCCCTAATGTAGACTGGAGCCTGACCACTGAGTGCTCTGTACACCACAATGAGAATTTTAAACTGGATCCTACATTTAACTGGAAGCCAGTGCAAAGAAATGAGGATCGGTGTAACATGAGATCTCCTAGATGATTTGGTCAACAGTTTAGCAGCAGCATTTTGGACCACTTATAAGCGGTTCAGTTATGCATTGCTAAGACATGTCAAGAGAGAATTACAATAATCCAAGCGAGATGACACAAAAGCATGTCTAATCATTTCCAGCTCAGCTGTGGACACAAAAGGTCTGAGTTTGGTGATATTTCTTAAGTGATAAAAAGAAGAACATACCAAACTATTCACCTGCTGGTCCAGGCTAAGGGCACTCCGTATTGCATTTGTAGGACATCTCCCCCTGTTTCTCCCTCTGCATTCATTTCTGCTACCTTTCACTCCGTCAGGTGATGGACGACAAGAATCTAAGAAATCTGAACATCCACTGGTTGAGATCCCAGATAGGCATCGTATCCCAGGAGCCCGTGCTGTTCGACTGCACCTTGGCTGAAAACATTGCTTATGGAGACAACAGCCGCACGCCATCCATGGATGAGATAGAGGCAGCTGCTAAAGCGGCCAACATTCACACCTTCATCGAACAGCTGCCACTGGTAACTGCTGTGTTGTCATAAAGTGTCAGCCATGTTTGGGTTAGAAGAAATAGAAGAAGTTTGAATCAGTGATATCAGAGTATCCCTAGTTTTAACATTTTAATTGTTAATTTTAAGTAGGTGAGTTATCCGTAGAACATGAGGCAGTTATCCAAGTCTCACTGCCAGGGATTACACAAGTCACCTTACACTTATTAACACTGCAGAGTCATGGAGATTTCTCTTGTAATATTAAATCCATTTCACCTTGAGCGGTGTTAGATCTTTCCTTGAATTAATAAACCAAAAGACCATTTTTGGTAGAAAGTACAGTTAAACTTATGTGTAACTGGATTCATCCATGATTATTTTGGCATTATAACAATATCATGTACCCCCTTCCCTCTCTTTCTCTTTGTGTGAGCAGAAGTATAACACTCAGGCAGGTGATAAGGGAACGCAGCTCTCAGGCGGACAGAAACAGCGTATTGCTATAGCCCGAGCCATCCTTCGCAACCCCAAACTGTTGCTCCTGGACGAGGCAACATCCGCCCTCGACACAGAAAGTGAAAAGGTGGGTGTTTGTCTTGTTCTTGTCTGAGCAACTCAAGGGAGAACTTGATATGTATAACTAAACAATGTAGTTGAACACGTAAGTCAAACGGCAGGAATACAAACATAACCACAATTATTTTTTAAATCAGAAAATGTAGATGAGGAAAATTATGATTTGGTCAGTGCCAGAAGAAACTTAGACAGGAATTTCTTCCACCAGCAAGGACAACTGAGGAGTGATCCTGATTTACAGAGGTATTTAGGTCAATATTTACAGTGTTATTGGATCTTTTATGAGATTACTGAAGAGAGGAAAAACATTATGAGGCCAGATTCCTCCTTTGCTGTTCTCCCATCGTAACTAAACAACACTGATTACAAAATATATGATCTAAATACATATAGACATACTTAACCCTCCTGTTATGATCGTATCTCTGGAACAGCAATAATGTTCCTGGGTCAATTTGACCCGGAGCATATTCAATTATCCAAAAGTGTCAGAACCCAAAAATAATCCCAATACACATTTGTTTGAATCTAACTTTTTACTCCATTACAATCCATTTAAATCAAGATTTAGTCCATTGGTGTTCTTTAATTTTCACAGATCATGGTTCAATGAGGATAACTCACTCCTTTTTCATTAAAAGTCACGTTAAAACTTTTTTTAATGTACATTGGAAAGCCCTAAATATAAATACAATAGTTTTACATGACATAGACTTTTGTTTATTTTATTTTACATTTTTATTTTTTTATTTTTTTATGAAGTGATGTTGATAAATTAACAGGAGACACCTCTTCTACCACATGCTGCCCAGAGTTTTATGCTGCATTTAGCTGGTTTGGAAGGCATATATTCCCTAAAATAGACTTTAAAAAGGGTCAATTTGACCCGCAACATAACAGGAGGATTAAATAATAAAAGAACAACAAAGCATAAAAAGATGGAGCAATACAATATGGGTGTTAAAATAAAGAAAACAGCAGATACTTCATTGGTCATACTAACACAATGAAATCATTGCTATTGAAAACAGAGTGTGAGGTAATGCTCAGGGTGTACCCTGTAATCATTGTAAATTAGTAGCTGTGTGGAATGGGTGGACATCAATAATCAAATTAAACTTAATTTTATTTTCTAAAATATTTTGAGCTCTTTTTTCTTTAATTCTATTTTTTTTTCAGCCATGTTTAATCTTAAAACACATAGACATAGGAAAACTGCCCAGTAACACATGGTGAAATACATAAACACTCAAATACGTCATGTGACTAAAGGACTACTAGAGTATGTAAAACCAGTGTTAAAACCATCATTAGGGACCAGTTACAAACAAAAAACTATAAATTATAATAAATTGAAAATCTCCACTTTGTCATAACTGACTTTATTTTTTAAGTTAATTTGAGGTTTATTGTCTTCTTTCCAGGTGGTGCAGGAGGCATTAGACCAGGCTAGGAGGGGCAGGACATGTATCGTTGTTGCCCATCGTCTGTCAACCATCCAGAACGCAGACCGCATTGCCGTCTTCCAGGCAGGAGTGGTGGTCGAGCAGGGGACGCATCAACAGCTGCTGGCCAAGAAGGGAGTCTATCACATGCTGGTCACCACACAGATGGGCCACGGGAGGGAATAAAAGAGAGATGCACGGAGCAAAGTTTTCTTGATCTACAGAGGAATGGATTCAACACTCATGCCATATATCATCACCAACTTCCTGCTTCAAGACAATGATAATCAGACTAAACAGTGGCCTTTAAGACTCAGTGACATTCTTGTAGCTACTGCCTACTGGGTCCCATAGTCTGGTTATGATCAGACAAATGCAGTCTAAGTTCTGTGCAACTGTATATGTGTTTAAGGGCATTTCATACTGATGACAGCACAGGTGTAATCAACACTGGGACGCTTACATTTTTGAGTAAATCTAGTGTTTTCCTCAAGTCAAAACAAACACTGAAAGAAAATAATGTTGCATGTCAATTTTTTGTTGACTTTCTTTATTTGAAAGGATTCATTCAAGTTTGTGCCTCTTACACTGGGACTTATTTATGGCCAGTTCTCTTCTCTCTGGAGCTTTTCAATGCCAACAGCCTTAACTGTTGATTATTAAGCGCAAAATAATGCCAAGTATAAGAGATTTGAGCCAACAATACACTGGATTGATTATATATTAAAACTATGTGACCTCTGACAATGGGATCAACAACACATAGAAATTGTGTTTTTCTTTCTACGTATTTTTGCAGATTGTCTGATAATTTATTGATTGTTATAATGTAGTTTGTTTTGTCTACAGTAAATAATGTTTCAAAAGTGCCTGGAAAAACTCAACCCTGAAATAATCTTGTATTCACAGAGCCGTGCAGGTTATACTTTGTGTCACACACGTTGGCTTTAATCACTGTTTTGTTTCAACAAATGCACAGAATGACTAACTGATATGGAAAATATTGTTGTATGCTTATATTTAACTATTAAAAAGTTTTATATCAAGTTTTTTCAGCCAAAACATTGTTTTAACATTGTATTTATTATAGGACAAATCTGCAAAAACAAAAAGATTTCACCAGATTTTCAAAACTCACATTTGACATTATGATCTCTTGCAAAATGTGTGTCTGTTTCTTTGATGGACATTTAAGCAAGAGCTGTAATATTAGTCTCAGTTTGTTGTTCAAAAGTATCCACAACCACAAGCAGATTACAGAATGGTTTAAGGCTTTAAATGCAAATTACATGGTGTGTGTGTGTGTGTGTGTGTGTGTGTGTGTGTGTGTGTGTGTGTGTGTGTGTGTGTGTGTGTGTGTGTGTGTGTGTGTGTGTGTGTGTGTGTGTGTGTGTGTGTGTGTGTGTAGCAGTTCTGAGCTTCTGTTCCTACCAGAGTGAAAAGATCCCTTCCTAACATTCATCTAGTAAATCATGAAGGATGACAAACACAGTCCTTGTTCTGGGCAAGTTTTTCTAAACAGTTTTTTTTTAAAGCTTGGTTTTAACCGCACGTGTGGCTTTTAAGGCTTAAATCACTGATTTTATAGCCCACACTTAAATTGCAGAATTAGAGGAATAAAAAGTTAATCATTATTTCACAGTTGTGATCATGGATCTCAAATATAAGACAGGAGAGCAGTTTTATTTACTCAAATCACAACTATGTGGGTTTATCATGGAATGCATTTTCTTTTCAGAGGATAATCTTCACATTCAAAGCAGTTCAAATTATATTCTTCAATTTTCCACCACAGTGTAATAGTCTAAGTAAGACTAACCTTCACCACCAAGGGAAGACACTATAAAGACAGTCTCAGGCCTCGGCATCACATTAGCTTCAGAGTGGATTAATACTGTCAGGATTAAAAATGAAACATTTTCAATAAAAACTGTACTACAATCATGGAAATCAGGAAATATATACATTTGAAACATAAATTTACACAAAAGGTCTATTTGTCACTCTAAGTAATGAAGAGTTAACTCATTTTTAAAGGTCAAACCCAGTGGATATCACCCAGAGACACTGATTCCCTACCCTTGCATTGATCTGTGCTGAGAACAAATTTGACTATCACTAGCTGTCGGCTATAAACTGACGGTTTGCAAACCGGAAGTGCATTGATATTCAAAGATAAACGTGATTCAGCCGGTCTGCTGGTGTGAATGTTCAAAGCTGAGATGTGGTGGCAAGCTGGAACATCTCATGCATGGAGCTGCTGAAGTTGTTGAAAAGTGATGCAGCATCCGTCTCATGGCAAGATTTCCACGCTGAGACAGAGATCACGATCCTGTGGGAGAAAAATAAAAGTGGAGAATGTTTCTGAGGATGCAGGGGAAGTGCTCACAGTTTCACTGCTTCAATGTTGGCTAAACTGTGAAATAAAAAATGCTGCTACTACAAAAACATCAAATAAGAAAACAGGTAAAATACTTGAAAATAATGACCTTATGATTGTTTTAAAATCTCCAAAAAAGCAAAAGAAGTTGGTGATCAATGTATTCACATGGAGAAATAGCATTATTTAATTATCCTTATGTCTTATCTGCTTACCTGTCATCTCTGATGCGGTAGAAAAAGCCATAGCCATGGGGCACCATGGGAGCTACGACCCCCAGAACTGTAGTGTAGCCCACCAGACTGGACGACAGCACAAAGTTACCTCCACCGCCACTGCAGACACAAACACAACTAAGGAACAGGTAGACGGAGACACAGAGCTAACACTTTAGAATCTACTACACTGTGTATAGTCTGCTTGACAATCATATTTTTTGTGCATCAACACCTCCTCTTCAGTGTTGTAGTCACACAAACTATATGGAAAGCGTTGACCTTCAGGTAGCATAATATGTGCCAGCTGTTTTGTAGAAATAATAATCTCTGCATACCGTACCTCCTTGCATAGAGGGGATCCATGAAGAGATCTGGAGTGGGACGTCCCTCCTCTCTGGCTATAAGATACAGCCCGAGAAGATGCCTGTCAAAACCTGGCGATAATGTCATAAAATATCGTGGGTTAATATCGGAGACACTATCATTAGATTACATCTAAACAAAATGAAACACCAAGGCGCAGTGACATTAACCCCCCTGTTATGTTGTGGGTCAAATTGACTCTTTTTAAAGTCTGTTTAAGGCAATATATGTCTTCCAAACCAGATAAATGCAGCATAAAAATCTGGGCAGCATGTGACAGAAGAGGAGTCGTGTTAATTTATCAACATCACTTCATTAAAAAAAAACAATAATCAAAATGTAAAATAAAATAAACAAAAATCTATGTCATGTAAAACGATTGTATTTACATTTCGGGCTTTCCAATGTACATTTAAAAAAGTTTTAACATTAATTTTAAAGAAAAACAAGTGAGTTATCCTCTTTGAACCATGATCTGAGAGAATTAAAGAACACCAATGGACTGAATCTTGATTTAAATGGTTAGTAATTGAGTTAAAAATTAGATTTTAAAAAATGTGTATTGGGATTTTTTGGGGTTCTGACCCTTTACGATAATTGGGTCAAATTGACCCAGGAACATTATTGCTGTTCCAGAGAAACGAGCATAACAGGAGGGTTAATACTAAAGTCACTGAAATTAATAAGTGCTCTGCTGCTGGAAGTTAGTTTTGGTAGAACATTCTGTTAACATAGCAGCCCCTAGTGGCAGGTGGTGCCATAACATTGATTGGCTTTGTCCCAAATCATGTTCATTAACTAAAGCTTGTTGTGATCTATTAACTCTATGGTTTAATTTGATGCATTTGGAAGTATTTTGAATTCAATAAATGTATCAAAGTGCATAGAAGGTTGGGGGAAAATCTGTTTATGTCATAAAAGAGCTGCTCCCGAGTGTGCTCCCAAAACTGAACAGAGCTATGTAATAATATAAAGCACACATATGGATGAAAAGCTGATTAACCTTGTCCCTCCTGGGCTTCACCCATCAGTTTGTTGTGTTTCAGGAAGGCACGCATCATGGCTCTCCTCCTGTCACTGATCTGATAGGAAAACATTCATGTAGCATATTAAATAAGTTCACATTGCTTCCACTTCTTTACTTTGCGTGACTTTAAAAAAATCATCAGCACACTCACATTACATGTGGGGTCCATCATGACTTTACACCAGTCCACAGACTCCACAGTGCATGGCCGCATGGTCTCGGTCCTGGCGTGGTAGAACTTGCGAGTCATTGCGGTTTCATAACAACTTCCTGGCCTGAGAAGAGGAGGAGGAGACATCTGGGATCAGTCACATCTTCGGCTTCAGACATCAAGACACGTTTTGGTCCAATTTTAGAAGCAGTCCATACCCTTTATGCAGTTTGTAGTAGGCTAACTGCATGGCTAGTTGAACAAAGGTGTCTGGATGCAGCTTCTTGTCTTTTATGGCTGCTTTTCCTAATGCTGTGAAGGCATAACATACAACCTGCAGGTCCTGTGTCTGTGAAACCAGCAACAGTGTGGACAGTAAAACAAAGCATACCAGAATATCTATTCAGTATCTGGTATAGTTTGGTGATGATAACTGGCTCACCGTCTCCAGGTACTGTTGTTTGGCTTGGTTGATGTCACTATGGACTTTTTCATCCATGGTAAACAGCAGCTCTTCAGGATTGGGAAGAGCTCTGACTGCGTCTGAGCCCTAAAAAAGCAAAGATATCAGAGTGTGTTAGATCGCCCAGTTACTATCAAGTTTCTAGAATCAAGTAACAGATAGTGTTTACCTTCCATTTGCCTTCTGTAGCTTTGAGTTGCTGGTCCACATACCAACACAGAGACACAAGTACCATGGCATCATAGGGTGCATGCTGCAAAGCAATTTGACATTAGATCCATTTATTACTTTCAACCCTTTTTGGATGATTTCATAAAGTAGAATACAAAAATCATTCATATTGGCTTCACAGTGTATTTCTAAACTCCCCAAACATGACACCCCCACATAAAAACTCACATCACAGTTGGACCCAAAAGTCCCATCAGAGAACACAAGTGAGTCATAGGATTTGTCACCCCAGCGGATAGTGGGGTTTCCTGTAAGAGATTCCAAGGCCGTCTGTGTTCAGATAAAATAGACACATTAAGAAACAAAGCTCCTTTTTTAAAAAACACTCAGTGAACATTTAGTCATGCAATCATTCATCACTCAAGTTAGTGCAGCTCATACATTTGTGTAGTTCTCTGGAGAGGAGTAAGGTTTCGTCTCATCCAGTGTTATCACGAACAGGCTGCTCTGGATGATCTCCAGGATGGTCTTATTGTGTGGATCAATGTTTATCAGATGCTCTCTGGCCTGCAGAGACAGTATATGCAACAATGATTAGAGTACAGATCTCTATGGAGCTCTTGCAACATGAGAACTTTTTCATAATCAATATTTTACATTAGCTCTTTTTCTTGGAGATGAACACCAAAGTGTCCAAACTTAAGCACCACTACCTTTGCCCACTGGGTCCTCTCTTCTGTGGTGAGAGCACCGACTCCGTCTCCCTCTGGCTCTCCCTCACAGACCTTATGCACATAGCTCAGCTGCCTATAACACACATACAGTTCTTTATAATCCAACAACAGAATGAATGCAACTTATTATGTATAATTACAGGCCCAAGTATATGTACAGTTGTGCTCATAAGTTTACATACCCAGGCAGAATTTATGATTTCTTGGGTAGTTTCTGTTGTCATTATGATTGTAGGGGCCATAAGGTTGATTTTCTGTCTTATTCGCTAATCATGATTAATTCCTTTTTTATTGCTTACTTCATTTCCGCTTTTGGGTTCATGGGTGTGGTTAACCTTTTAAGTACCTGTTCGGTTGGTCGGCGGGAGGTATACAAAGAGGGTGAGTGGGGTTGAGTATTCATCGTCATTGTCATTGTTTATTTCGATCTTTTTTGGTATTGATTTATTTTGAGTGTTTGTTAATAAATAGAAAACTTACTTTGAACTTTGATTTTGATTCATGGCAAGACGCATCACAAGCACGACCCCATTTAGTCTCTGCGGCAACTTTCAATCTGGGCCGCTTCAATAATATAATAAGAGTAAACACAGTTGTTTGACAATAAATGGCTTCACCCAACCACTAACCATGAGTGGAAAAAAAAAAGGTTTTCTCTTTTCATTCATATTCTCTGAAAAATGCCCCCAAAAAAATCACAAATTCTGCCAGGGTATGTAAACTTATGAGCACAACTGTATAAATACATACATCTCTATATGTTTCTATTCTTTTTGGTCTTCATTTTTATCCAAAGTGCATCTTGGCTCATTCAGATATTTGTTTTCTTTGGTGCTCGGCTTCATATTTAAGCTTATTCTCGACTAATGAGTATACTTGTGTGTAATCACTACCTGAGTAGTTCTGGTGGAGTGAGGATTTTCCCATCACAGACTGCATCAAATGTGAAGATCCTTCCACGGCACATCACTACCAAATGGGAGGGGCACTGACCCTCACTTTCTGTGACACAGTACAAAATGCACATTACACAAGAGTGAGCTGAGTAAGTGGCTAAAAAGCATGTTGGTGTGTCCAAAGGTTGGAGATAAGAGCGTAGTCCAACCAACCTGTTTTAAAGTAGCTCAGAATGGTGTCTTTCTTCACTCCGGGCACTTTACAGGTGCAGAACAACATTCTGAACTGGTCCATATCTAATGCTGTTTTGCCAGCTTTCTGAGGAGGCAGCCTTTCACTAAAAACATGAAAGAGGAAGAGAAAATGTGAAAAAGAAAGCAACTTCTGTTGAACACACTAATATAACTACGTTTGTAAAAAGAAATACTTGTGAACATGTCTTACGTGCGGATCAGATTCCAGTACTGTAGCGAATGCCATGTGGCAACACTGGCCCTTTGCAGGTGAGTTCCCTCTGCAGGAGGCCAGCAGTGCTCCAAGTAGGGGGCCGGGCCACCGAAGTTCACATTCAGTTGAGAAGGGACGCGAACCTCCAGATATGCAGTGTCTAACCACCATTCTTCTAGCTATGGAATAAAAAAAGTCAAGTTAGAAACAATACTAATGACCACACAGATATTCTATTACTACAAAAAGATTTTTAAATCTCAACAACGCACCCAGTTCCTCTTTGTCTTGGCTCTCTGCAGCAGTTTTTGGTGCAGCTCTTCACCAACACCCATTCGAAACTTCTGCACAATGTCTGATGTAGTTTTATACTCTGCATCAGATGCAAATGGGCGAACTGATGGAGAACAAAAGGTTGTAAATTTCTCAGTTTCCTACATTTACATGTATTTTAATTTTAAAATGTAGGTTCAGAAATATTGACTCAAGACAAACAGTTGCAGGAGTGATTACGAAAGACCATGTCAACTTTATGATTTAAAGTGTTTCCTTGGGTATATATTAGACCTCCATATATACTTGTTGTTTTAATATGACCCTTGGAACAATAACTTGGTGGCATATCATGAAATACATGTAACCAACCTGCATCCAGGTACTTGGATAGACTGATCTCTAGTGTCGGGACAGGCAAGGATGGCAGGCTGCTTTGGTACTGGAAGGTTCGCTCAGGCAGAGACTGTGACACATTATTAGCCATTTTTCTCCCCCTGTAAAAGAAACAAATGTAACCTGATATGAAGCTGAGGAGGCTTGCCTTGAAAGAGCGCAGTCCATAATCAAATGTTTACATTTCATCCAAAATCCAAGGAGTGAATATCAGTCAGTCAGTCTGGATAGTTGTCATCTGTTTACAATGTTACAAGGTTACAATGTCATTTAGCAGACACTTTTATCCAAAGCGACAAACATACGAGAACAAGAACAACACAAGCAAAGATCTGGACAAGAGGAAACAAGATCAGTAAGAGTAACAAAGTGCTTCAAGTCAATTTGGATGCAGGTACTGCCAAGCAGTGTAAAGGCAATGCACAAAAGTAAATAAGGATTTTTTTATTTATTTTCTAAATAAGGAACATCTACAATGAGGCAACCAAACCATTTAAGACCTTCCATTATCATCATCAACAATTAACATCATCACAAGTGTTTACATTTGACAGTGAGAGTATACTGTTAAGAATAAGACTATATAAGACTATAAGACCTTTAGCATTACTCTTGAACAATTATCAGTGATTGTACATACATACTGTATGTTGAATATTTTGTTAAACCAATTATTGCCAATTAAAGAAAATGCCTTAACATGTTTACTTGATGTTTAAAGTTATTTTGTGTTTGCTGACGTATGCAGTATGTTTTATTTATTTATTTATTTATTTATTTATTTATTTATTATCTAGTTCAATTTTTTGTTCACTTTTATTCTACTTTATTTATTTATTTATTTTAAGTATAGCATCTTATTTTTCTTTTAATGGTTTAATATTTTAGTGTTTTGTGTTTTTGATTGATTGATTGATTGATAGGTCAACTCAGTCTACTTTGAGTGAGGTTCAGCGTCAGGCTGACATCATCACGTTATGATCAGGTACACATGGCAGAGGTTTGAATTTCATTGTTATCAGTCTGTTTAGCATTTTTCGACCCCCGGGAATGTTGCATTTTCTGCTACTTTAGCATCCCACAGCTCTCCTTTGTTCGCTTTAAGTATACAGAATATTAACTTGATGGATAAACAGACTCATGTTTTGACAGTTTTCACGTGTTTGACGTTATTAAACCTAATGAAACTAATGGTTCTCAGTAACCCGAGGAAGTGGTGCTCTGAAGTGAGCTTAAGGTTCCTGTGTCCTGCACCATGATCCTGCAGCTACCCCTTCAAAAGCAATAACAACAACAACGACTGTAGTTAACTAGCTGATTAACAAACTTACTCCCAAGCCTCCGCTTACCTCCTTTAGGATATGCTGACGCTCGCTCTCCGCATGTACGCTTAGTAGAAATG
Organism: Notolabrus celidotus; assembly: GCF_009762535.1. Lineage (NCBI taxonomy): Eukaryota > Metazoa > Chordata > Actinopteri > Labriformes > Labridae > Notolabrus > Notolabrus celidotus. The sequence goes on from NC_048283.1 coordinate 16,769,238, forward strand.
TCTTTATATCCTGGAGGATGGTGTCGAGGTCCAGTGCGAGTGCTGTTGTCCACTCCTCACCTTTACCCCACTAAACTGAGATGTCCCGAGAATCAGCCCGGAAGACGTTTCTGCGCATGCGCGGAAGATTACACTTGACCTACATTTTATCAGAGAAATAATGAGCCATTGATAGAGAGGTCTCTGTGCCGCAAAGAGGTGATATGTGGATTCATTAAGTTGGTATGCGATTAACTTTAAACAAGGAAGATATGTACACACTGTCTGACACACGGAGGAACTTTATAAAATAATGAGATCAAGGTAGACAAGCAGATTACTGGTCAATGAATCAACAGACAGTTTTTGCAAATACACCATGCAGCCAAAAATAGCCCACTTCAGTGTATTTGAGTCTGGCTCATTTTTTTTTTCTTGATTTGATGGTCATGTATCCTTTTTTACAAAGGTTCAGGCTTTTAAAGTCTCTCTTGTAAAATAAAAAGATGGATGCTTGCCCCGTGTAGGCAAGCATCCATACATTTAGGCCATTTACTCAGATTTCTTTTAGCGTGTGATTTAAGATAAGATAAGATGAGAGATTCCTTTACTCATCCCACATGGGGAAATTCAAGTGTTACAGTAACAGAGTAGACAAAGTGCAAAAGAAATATATAAAGCAAACAAGAGCCTATAAATGAACAATTATTAAAAAGTTATTAGCAATTAAAATTAAAATCAAAATTAAAGAGGTAAAAGATAAGCATTTCTTAAAATCACACACACACATACAGTATATATATATATATATATATATATATATATATATATATATATATATATATATATATATATATATTACTGATTATAGAGTCTGACCACTGCAGGAGAAAAGACCTGCGGTATCTCTCCGTGAGACACCGCGGGTGAAGAAGTCTGTCACTGAACGAGCTACTTAGTGTTGTTATGGTCTCCTGGAGGGGGTGTGACGTGTTGTCCATCAGAGAAGATAGCTTTGCTATCATCCTCCTGTCAGCCACCACCTCCACAGGGTCCAGTGGGCAGCCCAGGACAGAGCTGGCCTTCTTCACCAGTCTGTTCAGCTTCTTCCTGTCAGCAGCAGAGATGCTGCTTCCCCAGCAGACCACTCCAAAGAAGATGGCTGATGCACCACAGAGTCAAAGAAGGACTTCAGAAGAGCTCCCTCCACACCAAAAGACCTGAGTCTCCTGAGCAGAAAGAGTCTGCTTTGTCCCTTCTTGTACAGCGCATTTGAGTTGTCTGACTAGTCCAGTTTGTTGTTCAGGTGAACACCCAGGTACTTGTAAGATTTCACAATCTCAATGTCCGTTCCCTGGATGTTCACTGGTGTGGGAGGAGGGGACTTGCGTCTTCTGAAATTTCCTGCAATTTTCTCAAGATCTCAATATAACAATGCTTGTTTTCCCACAATAAAGTGGGTACCACTGTAATGTCAGAAGATCATAAATCTTATGCCTAGAGGTGCAATAACACAAAACAAACATAGAGAAAGGATAGGCCTACCTCATTAGTGTGGGCAGTGGCAACGTGGCATGTTGTTGTATGACCTGACACAGTGATGTGTCAAAGGTCAATGTGTGGGCTTCCATACTATTGTGTAGTTTTCTTTCTTGGTTTGGAGGACATTTGGTACTTCTAAACCAGAAAAATCCTAAAGTAAGGACTTTTCCAAATTTGTGTTCAAGCAATACTTATGTGTCCACATGTGCATTTAAACAAGTTTTAATTTCTGTAATTAATTTAACTTACAGGGAGAAAAAAGTAGTCTTTTTCCTGAGCAAAAAAATACTCTGTTACCAGATTTTTAGGTACAAGCAGCGACATCAACTTATGCATCCTAAAACATTGAATAAATCCTAACTTTCTGATTGTTATAATGTCCAGATTTGTTTAACCACTGCTTCATAGCAGAGGTGACTCAACTGTATAGTCATTTTTGAGGGTGTAATTAATGGTGATGTTGAATTGTAATGTATTTCACATGACTGGTGTCTCTATCATTAATCTCCCAATAATTATTAAGCAGATGTCTGAAATGACAAGACAAAAAAACAGTGCAGAGGAGGTTTTATTGTTACAACGTGCGCAGTATATTCACATTTAGTTTGTCTGGCTCTGATCATGAAATCAAGCTACATTTCAAAGTACCAAAAAGTACAGTACATTGCTGTGCATGTGTATTAACACACAAATCTTCATGAATTAAGTTAAACAGCACTTTTACAATTTTAACCTTTAACAATGCATAGAGGTTATTCAGTTCGAGATACTATCAAGAGTAATCCAAATTTAAAAAACATAGAAAGATTTCAAAGTGAATTTGACCACTAATCACACATTATCCTAGTAATATGGCTTCAAAAGCAGAAGGCTACTGGTTTTGTTGACAGCAGCATTGAATTGAGTTAGTAGACAGTTCCTGGGTTAATTCAGTCCCTTCATGTTTATGGCAGCCCTTACATGCCATATTTGTCAATGATTTCCTTCGCAAGTGTAATGTAGGCTGTCATGGCATCTTCCTTGGACTTTCCTGAAAAAGTGTAAAGATAGAACACATTTTGATCAAAAAACAAATGATTTTGTGCCAAACCAGCAACATAGTGCTAGGTTTAGTTGGTCTTTTGGGTGTACCAAAATTTTGTAACAGATATACAGACTAAAACTATTACATAGAAAGACTCCTGGGGAGATTACTAGATTGTAATCTCTTGATTACTAGATTGTAATCTCTTCTATCAATTATTTTTAGCAATGCAACTAAAAAGCTCACAACTGTATTAAAGTGCTCATTAGCAAGTCTGGCTAAACTACAGTAGTTAACATGCCACCTAAAATCCAGCCTGTTTATCAGCAACTGGTTGGCATTTACACTGTGAGCATATACTATACTGACAGTATCACCGCTGTATTCCTTGAGTGCAATGTTTACAATTACTGAAAAAGATAGGTGGGGGCTTTCTTTGCAATTTAAATAGCAAAAGAGAGGAATGAGATGGATGTTTCAAATGGACTTTGAATGGTAAAATTACCCCCAGCAGCTGTGGAGATCCAGTCTGGATGTAGTTATAACAGATTTAAACAGCAGAACATTTGTTGGGGGTAAAATCAACAGTAAAATCCACTTGAATGCAATGCTGGGATCATAAAACCATTCAGCACATCATAATATGTCATATTAAAATGATTTTATAGTGGGAACATTGAACTCTGGAAACCATTTGTTCAAAACAATGCTGTGTCTCACAAAGCATAACCGTATCTGTGGACAGTTGTTATGCACATCAGAACTGCTTGGAAAAGTGCAGCTATTATCATGGGAAAAGCACTAAGTTTACAATTTTACACATGCAAGCATTTTAAAACTTGATACCTTTTTGGGAGTTCCAGGCATCCCACTTGGCTTTTCCTTTTAAGTCCAGCATTCCTGGCCTTTCTGTAATATTTAATAAAGCACAAAAAAGGGAAATACTTAAGAGTAAGGGAGCACTGCGTGGAAATTATTCTGCCTTTCTTCATGAAGTCATACCTGTGTTGATGTCTCCAACAACTGACTGCTTATAAAGGCCATACAGATCAAGCAGCTCCTGGTCTGTAGGCCTCGTCTTCACCTTCTTCACATCCTCTGCCATCTTCTCAAACTCTGCCTGTGGGAAGAAGATGGTCAGAGAAGAAACAGTCAAGTAACTGTGATTTTGGAAAAATCGTTAAAAACTTACATATTATGTTTGCATAAATAAGCAAAGATGTAGAATGAGAATGAGTAATTCCACTCAGATTAGGAATGGGGTTGTTGGGCATAAAGTAATCCCAGAATATGAGTACGTGCATATTAATCAGTTACAGATTACATCAATGAATGAGAAATCTGAGCGTAGTATTCCGGTCAGGGTGCAGAGCCCGGGAAACCTATTGTTGCACAAGTTGGAGCCAAACAATAGGCTTTTATTCAAGGCTCTGGTGCTTTTGTGCCCACTTGAATAATCTACTTTACCAGGGGTCTGGGACATTACAGATCATTATGAACTAACTAACACAGAAAACACAAAAGTGCAATACTGTAGGAATTTAGATGCATTTTAAACCATTAAAATGTTAGATTCTTGTTGGCTTATATATGTATGGTGTATTTTTAGGTTTCTATTCACTTACAGTTAAATCATGTCTTTTAACCCTTAACTACCACAAAGATCACTGAGCAAATTAAATGTTCAGTCTCTTTTACCCATCCCACACTGTCAAAGATGGATGACAGCACCTACACTCGCTGGCGTTTCACAGACCCCTGCAGAAAAACATTATTCACATGAACCCGATGGACTCTAGACTACTACCCCGTTACAGAGAGGAAACAGAACCATTCAATAATTTTTGAAAAGCTGATAATTTACTACCTGATTCGACATTTTCACTGCTGCAGTCCCGCTCTTCAGATAAATATACAGTATCTCCCCCTGCTTGCTGGACGGATCTGCGCAGCTGTAATTGTAGCACAGCTGATCAATGTGAGTCTGTCGGCCAAGGAGAGGACCGCAGAGGAGGGTGCAGGGAGCTGCACATGAGCTGATTGGCTGCCTGTCACCACCATAAGTCACCACACACTCCTGTTGCTAACACACAAACAGACGCGCACGCTCACAAGCACAAATACGTACACACACCGAGTCAAGGCCCAATGCGGACCCATTCATAGACCTAATACTGTTTGTTCTGTTTGAGTGTTATAACTGTATGTATGTGCTGTACTCACAATATATGAACATAATTCAGGAAGATTTAGATCCACCATTTACTGCACTACAGTTAGACAGCTGTGCCTATCTGACTCCACTACCACTATTTACACATAAAACCATCGGTAGTAATTAACAACACAATAATACAATATTAATACAATAACCTCTTTAAATATACATGTAGATATACATTGCAAAAAATCCCCAAGCAGAATTCACATATTTTTTATTCATTTTATTATTTAACTATCACCTACATATACTTTTTTAATGTAAAAACTACCTCTGCACTACTCACCACTGCACTATTATCATTATGCACTATTATCATAATATTTTAGCCGTAACATATTAGTAATGCCTACTTGTTGTTCTTTTTTGTGTTTATAATTGATATTATCATTATTATTATTGTTATTATTATTATTATTATATTTGTATTTTTATTTGTATTCTTGTACAAAGAGAGCACAGCTTACCAAGTCAAATTCCTTGTGTGTTCAAGCATACCTGGCCAATAAAGCTGATTCTGATTCTGATTCTGACAATAGATACACGTAAAATTATGTGTACGGAAGTTGATTATTTCTGTTCAAAACAGCTTAAATTTTCTAAAATATGATGCTTAGAAAAATAGAAAGATTTAATTTTAATATCAGAGTTTTCATTGAATTCATAGAGGCTGTCGTATATACTTGCCATACATACAAATTATTTTAGTTCTGATTTTAAGGGTCTGCTTTATAAGTTTGTAGGGTTTTTAACTTTTTATTTCATTTTATTTTTAATCGCTTCATTTTGCTTTGCACTTCTTCTTGTTTTTATTGTCCACTGTAAAGCACTGTGTTACTTGTATTGAAAGGTGCTATATAAATAAATATTATTTTTATGTTATATTATTACTATTATTATTACCATTATTATTATTATTATTATTATTATTATTATTATTATTATTATTATTATTATTATTATTATTATTATTATTATTATTATTAGCATTACTAAAAAATATAACGCATATTACCCACTGAACTCCGCTCGTCGCTGTGCGTCGTTTTAAATAAAGTTTTCAGCATTCAAACAAAATGGCGGCGTCCTGTGCTCATGCTGTGATACTGGACTGAGCATCGAAACGGAGCTCTTTAAACACCAAGAAGTGCTTATTTGGGATTAAACATCAGGTATGGTCAGTCTGTGATGTGCTTAAACGTCGAGTGGACACCGTCAGTTGATAGTAAACATGTTAGTGTGCCGAGAAAGGAACAGGTGTAGAGAACAGGTAACCGACGACGGTCTGTAGTTAAAGAAACATGACAGTGAAAGCTTCTCTTACCACAACTCATGCTGTGTTTCTGAACTAAAAAGTAAACTAGCTAGTGTGTTTGGGTGGAGAAAGGTACGTGAAACATCTGAATCATGTTTGCACTTACATCATTTTGAATTCTTATTGTTTTTATTAAGAAGATGTTTCTAGAAAAGATATTTAACCTTTACTGGATATAGTGGCATCGCTTTCTTGTGTTTAACACTTTTCCTGTTTTGATTTCCAGGGAGGAATGGCCCCCTTCAGGAAGCTAAGTAAAAAAGAAAGAAGATTATATGTTCAATCCAAGACGTGCTTCATCTCACCAATCACTCCAACATGGAGTCCACTGCCTCAAGATAGCATGCATTTCATCCTGAATACCCTCAAGGACAAGTTGCTTTCCACTGGTCTTCAGAAAAAAGAGATCAAAGTGTTTCGCCCTTGGAAGAAAAAGACAGAAAAGAATCCTGCCTCCTCACCAGAATCTGTTTCTGAGATGACCCAGGACGACTCTGTACAGGATTCCCCTAAAAATGGGTGGACAAATGTGGCAGCCAGAAGACAACTTGCCATTGGTGTTAACGAGGTCACCAAAGCTCTGGAGAGGAGCGAGCTTAAACTATTGCTGGTGTGCAAGTCTGTTAAACCGAAACACATGACGGATCATTTGATCGCTCTGAGTGTAACCAGAGGTGTCCCGGCCTGCCAGGTGCCTCGGCTGAGCCAGAGCCTGTCCGAGCCACTTGGGCTGAAAAGTGTCCTGGCATTGGGATTCAGACACTGTGCCTCCAATGACGATGACATGTTCACTGACACTGTGGAGGCTATTACACCCAGGGTGCCTTCACTAGATGTTGCTTGGCTACACGGTGCTGCGCAGAGTGTTCAACCTCAGGACCAAATTGAGCCTGAGAAGGAGGTGGAGGAAGAGGAGGTGGAGGAAGAGGAGGGGGAAGGTGTTACCAATAAGGGACAGAAAAGGAAACTTAAGAGTGAACCTGAGGTCACAGAGTCTGCCCCATCCTGCACACTGCTACCTCTCAAAGTGAGGAAAATTATTCCTAATCCTGCAAGGAAAAGAAAAACAAAGCCTAAGTCATAGCTGGGAGAGCAAAACAGAAATTGTTAAATTATAGAAAGAGGCATATTTAGAATTTTTTCTCAGAGCAGTAGTTTCCTGTGTTTCTTTAGAGCCCCTCAATGAAGCAGAGTTGTGAGCTACCTGTGAGCCCCTGTCAAAGCTTATGCATGGCTTCAGTTTGGACATTAAATGACATGAGTTTTTTTTCAGGTATGTATAATTTAAGATCGTCCAGATGCTTTGAGGATCAAACATTATTTGGAAAAATGTTTTTAAAAAGTCTGAAAAATCAGTTCTGTATAACATTATTTTTATTCTAACGTATTTTCATGTGCTGCCTTAGATTTATGTTAAAAAGCATCCCAAACCCAGAGTTGGGTTCTCATAAACTTGGCTGACCATTTACACATCTTCTGTATGATTTTTTCTGACATTTCTCACAGCTGTTGGTTTTTGTGTTTGGCATTAACATTAGATTTAATTGAGTTTGAACTGTAGATCTCTCTCTACGCACCTGCAACTTGCTTAAGATAATTCATAATGGGGCGCCGTTGGCCTAGCGGTCCAAGCGCACACCCTATACACAGAGGCCATAGCCCTTGTCGCAGAGGTTGCAGGTACCATTCCAACCTTGGCCAATTCACTGCATGTCCTCCCCCATTTTCTGCTCCCCACATCCCCAGTCTCTCTTCAGCTGTCCTTTCGATTTAAAGGCAAAAATGCCCCAAAATATAACTTAAAAAAAAAAAGTGAACTACAGCTGAAACATTAAACCGATCAGGGCTTTGTTTTTTAGTAACAAAATTCAGCCTGGTCTTTATTTTTTCCAAACTCAAGTTCATCCCCTTCACCAAACAGACAAACAGTTGGTAGAACAAAATGATAGCGAATATATTTATTAGTAGGTTAAACATCATGTCATCTCTAGTTCCGAGCTGTTTGTAATACTTTACAAAGCAGTTGACTTACCTAATGCATTGCAAAGAAAATATGAATGAAAATAGTTCAAAATTAGAAGCAGGTTTTCTGTGTTTGAATGAGCAATCGTTCTAAAGCAGTTCAGTCATTCTTTTAGTCGGTTATGGGTAGAAACCAACAGCTGCAAAACTCTTAGAGAGAAAGATTTGGAGTTTAGGCTGCTGTTTTCATGTTTGAACTAAATTGGTTAAACTTAGTTTGAATACTTGAAGTCAGCTCTACCCAGGACATTTACAATGATGCATCTGTTTCTGGATAATGTGTACTTACAAATGATATATTTTTCAGGCTCTTTTGTAATTCAAAAAATAGTCAGAGTTATATCTGTTGTACTCATACATTAACAGCTGAATTTGTTTTGTAGTCTTATTGTGTCAAAAGGAAGGGCATCAGTCATTCTCCTTTTTAAAGTGAGTTTATTCAATCAAATATCCATGCTGGTATAGCTGACGAGTGTGTTGAAACAGATTGTTATTTGCATGGGGTCATGTCTAAATGATGCTGGTACGGTTTTTCAGCTTTTTCACAGCTTACAATGGATTTGAATAAAAATATTGTTCTTCAGTTAGAGAAAGCTGTATGCCATTTCAAAAGTACACCCTCCCATCCCCTCAAAAATCTTGGTTAAAAAACAAAACATCTTTTAAATAAGGCAGGTACCTTGGGTTTGAGTTCTCACTAAAGGGTGTGGCAAGTAACAACGTTAAAATCGTCACGGCAGCAAAACTGACATGCTCAAAGTTCATTCAAACAGCTGCAGGCAACACATCCGTGACACAACCAACATCCATGAGGCACACCGTCAACTCAGTAACCCAGATTCAGTGATAAATAAATGCCGTTAAAGTCTGTCTTACTGAATGAAACTCATTCCACCTTTCAAGGATAAAAAAACTTGAACCCTGAAGCACTTGCTGTTGGTTGTCTTTTCTTGCTAATATATAAAGGGATGAGAAGAAACTACATCACACACAGTAAAAATAGACAACGAAAATGACAGCAGCCTCTACTTAAGTTTTGCAGACAGCAGACAAACAGTTAACTCAGAGCAAAAGGACAATTATAAAATATTTGTAACTTCTGAGTACACAAGCAGCTCCTAAAAAACAAGTGGTCTTACAACAGCTTTTCAAAGATCTTACACAGGGATGCCAAATATTTGGAAAAAAAATCAGTTCAAGTTGAGCCCCCTTTTCTCAAGAAAACAAAAAAACAGAAATAATGTTTTATGAAATTTTGCAAGTACTATTATAAATATTTGAACTGTTTCACACATTAAGCCACACAACACACACAACCGACAGATTTTTTTGACACACAAATACAGTACCTTTAAAAAAAACATCTAGAGAAGTCAATAAAAATGGACCCAGAAACACAGGGAAACACAAAATCCAAAAGGATGCTCTTACTGATGGCAGGCTTTTGTTAACGCAGCCACTTAACTCCAAATAAATGCTCTTTAGTTCATCCCAAAAAATGCCTTGAATCTTGTGCTCAGTTTTTTAAACGAGACTTTGAGAACACATTAAAAGTGGAAGGTCACATTTAGAAATTTTGTAAGCCATGTCTTGTATTTCTTCTTATCAATCAGCTGCTTTCCAGGGGCATCTGATTCGCTGCTATGAAAGAGGCTACTAAAAGTCATAACTGAAAAACTGACTGACGATGACTCTATTTATAAAAGATAACCAACCCATGCTGCCTGAACCACGATTCACCTGTGAACATCACTTTTCTTAAAGGAAGCCACTTTGAGGCTACAAAAATGTCTTTAAACCAAAATGACTGTTTGTTGTAGAAAATCTAAATAAAAATACCACAGGCAATATTTGAAGTGTAATTTTGTGTTTTCCAGCCTTTATGTTGTTCCCAATTCTACCTCCCCGGCGTGTGTACCCACCATGCCATTACTACTTTCTGTACTTTGTCTCCATTTAAACAAACTTGCAATCTTAACAGAACACCATTCAGCTCCAGAGACATGTTTATAACATAAAAACAGCTCATATCCTTTAAAAAAAACAGGTTGAACAGTCTGTACAGTAGCCTATCAGTGTTGAAATCTGACCCTTAAAAAAAAAAGAATAGACCCTTTTGCTTGTTTATGAACTCAAAAATTGTGCTTCTTTGATGCAATACATTCTTCATCAAAAACCACTGAAACCCACATGGTCTGAACTAACTCGTGACATCTACACTACTGATGTGGAAAATACTTTGGATCAGCCCTCCCAAACCCCGATCTCACACTACAGGAATAAATATGATCTGGCTTTAAATGTACAGGTAACTATATATTTTTAACAAAAACATGTATATCAATGCACCAGGTGGATGAGACCTTTCTTTATGTGTATGCATGTTTGTGTGTGTGTGTGTGTGTTAAAAGATTTGACATTTAAAAGTTGATATTTCTCTTCAGAATACTTGAGGAAAAAAAAATCTTACAGTTCAGCTGAAACACGTTCTTAGCATCTGTAACCCGACTGAGGGCCAGAAACAGCCAGCAGACAAACTCCCAGCCTTAACGATATGAGACGACACGGAAACAATAACTCGTCAGTTGCCTTTAAGATCCTCTTACACTGCAAGTGTGCAGTTGCAGTGGGGACACAATAACTAAATGTTTGTTTTGTGGTCATGTTAACCAGTTGATTATCATTTACATATTCAATATCAGCAACATTAAAACAACATGCCAGTCCCTTTAACAACGCGTCTGCTGAGGGAGAAAAACTAACCAAAATTCACAATGTCAAGGCATCCTCTTGTATGTCAGACTGGTGTGTGTTGTAAATGTGAGTGTGCATGTCAGGAGCATTGTACTGTATGAGTATCTCAGGCATAGCATGACTTCACATTCAGGATGTTGATGATTTCAGAGTTTTCACCTTTGGGTGAACTGAGAATTGTTCTTGATGACACGAGTGCCGGCTGGACCGCCTCCCAGACTCTGGGTTTTTTTTTTTTCTGTTGCAGTTCTCATTGTCTAGCTTGGGCTACCTGCCAGTCCAGGTAAGGTGACCTCTGACCTCTTGATCAGTGTTTGTGTAGCAGCTTGGATGGGGCCTGCTACTGAAGGACCAGGCCAACCTGAAAACAGAGGGTTATAACATTTCATTAAAATCTGTTGCTGTAATACTGGTGATTAGTCCATTCATATTCAAACAAAACGATGCGTATGGTGTAACTGTTGTGCACTGATCGCTAACTGAACTAGAGGACTAACAAAACTAGCATAGCTTAGCTAACATTTCTCCAGATTCTATGACTTTTTAATTGATATTATGTACAGTAGATGATGAAAGCATGAAGTTATTTGCGATTTAACACTGAGGAACATCATTTTTCTGGCACAGTCTCTTACAGAGTAGCGAACCTCTATGATCAAATTTAAAATGAGCAGATATTTTTCAAAACATGACATTTTTCAGTTTTGACATTGTATGTGTTTTTCTTGCACCCTTCCAATTCAAGAAAGGGTTTAAATGATTTACAAAAGATAACAATCAGTTTTTCATCAACATTTTACACAGCATCCACATTTTGTGGAATGGGGTTCCTGAAGATGAAGACAGCCAACGTAAAGAGACTGCTTCATCGTTTTCTCAGCAACCGCTCTTACCTAAGTTCAATGTCTTTTACATTTTCTGGTGCACCTTAATTAAGTAATTACTAGTGTAAAACTAGCTGGTATTTACAAAAACACTTAAACTCATACAGCCAAGTTAAAGGCTATTTTTCTTTCAATATGCACTGCTGCAAATATCTTTAATGATCACTATGTCAGTTTCTGTTAGCTTGAATACAAATTGAACTCCAAGTTTTATAGTGTTATTCAACATCTTGACTGCACTATTTCATTTTACATATATAAAATAGATGTTTACTTCAAGTGACTTCCACCAATAATAGCCAATCATTTCTAAAAACATCAGAATGTGCAAGATGCTGGTTTGTCTGATCATCAGTTAAGACTACAAAAATCATGCTGCTGACCTTATCAGGGTCCATTGGAGGACATTTCCAGTTGTAGAGGTAATACTGCAGATTTCCATCTCCTATGCCAAACTTGAGCTTTTCCAGGAACATCTTATTTTCCATTAGATCCAAGGCATTGAACACATCAAAACCTTTCTGTTGAACACACAGAAGAGGGCACAGAAGAGCTTAGTCATGAGAAATTTGATGAAAACTGTAGTTCACTATGGGCTCTCAAATAATGATTTTACTATTAACAGAGGACATAAATGTTTGCCTTTTTTGTGACTCTACAAAGCCTCCTTTAAAGTACCATAAGACAGCTTCATTGTCTGTTAGTGACATGTGTTTTATAATAGATCTGCACAGAGAAAAAGATTACCAGTTTGGCCAGAATCAGTGCATCATTCATTAAGTCCAGTAGTGGGGTTTGTGTATGAACATTGTAAAAAGAGTAAGCGGCCTTCAGGCTCCTATGTAGAGGGTGATGCATCACGGTTGAGGGCAGAGTGTAGAAACTAGCGAAATCTGTCAGTACACCACCAGCTCCCTGAAAAAGAGTGAAACAACAAGTGTTTAAAAAACAAAAAACAAACAAAAGCTGTAAGTGTCTTGAGGAGAGAAACGATTTCCAGATACCTCTACTACATATGTGTCGATTATGTTCTCCTGAGGCAGGAACCAGTGAGCCACCTCCTCCTCTCCCATAGACGGTGCAAGTTGGAAACGTCTCAGGTATTTCTGTAGCAGCTCGGTTACCTGTTGTATGTCACGCCTCTCCATCGACCGCAGACCTGGAGTCTTGGTGCTCTGTATGGGATGTAGAAATATTAGTCCATATAGGTTTTTGACATTGATAAGAACTGTAAAGAGGCATTGAGGACAGATAAGTGTTTACATCTGGTAGTCTGTAGAGTTTCATAGTTCTTTGCAGGGTCATGTTTCTGCTCAGGTGGGAAAATTTCACTTCCACGAGTTTTCTGGGGTTCAAAGAACGATGCCAATACCTGACAAAGACAACAAAGAAAAGGCACAAAGAGTCAAGAAATACTGGTTTTACTAACTACTGTTTTACCTTGTGGCCCCTTCATACAAGCCCTGATAAAGGGGTACCATGTCTCAGTATAGTTTAGCATACCTGCATGTGGACACAGGTTTGGGCAGCACCACTCCCGCTGTGTAAACTGCCTGAAATATTCCTTCTAAGTTCACCCTCCGTGTGATTTCTCTGATTAGCACGGGGGCAACGCGCTTTGAACGCAACTTCTTATGGACACAAAGGAAGTTGATTTCAACCATCCTCTTCACTCTGGAGCAGCAGAAGGGAAAAAAATGAGACAAGTGAATCACAGCAAAAGAGTTTATATTGCCTCATTTCACTGCTCTGATCCAAATGTTTATGATCATTTATGTGTGCTCACGTGTCATATATGCGGATATCTGCAGGGATGGCACTGATGAAGCCAACAAGCTTCTTATTTGAGGACACTCTCACTCCACAATGCCACTGTGGTAACCAGCCAGGTGGACGCAGAGCCCTGCAGGGAATGTGAAGTGGGAGTATAGACATTGTGTTACGATGTATACACATTTGTTAAGCATTGGAGCAAAGTGATTACCACGAGCGACATCAGGAATGACTGCTTACCATTTTAGAAAGTTTGGAGAATAATCAAATCTGAACATATTATCGTCGTCCTCCACGTAGTTCTCATTTAATAATGTGTACAACTCCTTCAGCTGAGGAAAAACAAGAAAGCTATTAATGTTGTTCAACATGTTTCACAAAAATGTACTTTTGAGCTGCAATGATTAAAACTCACGACTTCATGTCATACACTAGTTGGATTGAAACCACTGACATTAGCTGCAGCTCTCTTTTTTAGGATGTCTGTGACAAACACTGTACTTACTACATCTGCATTACTGAGATCCAGAGTGTCCCACATAAAGCCTTGAGGTAAGGAATATGGCTCCTGTCTGATGTTTTCTTTGTCTGCTTCAATCGGCCCATGACTTGTCACCACCTCGTCTGCAAAAAGTAGAACAGCCTTCGTCAAAAATAGAAAGACTGTTTTTTGATCACATTTCTAATGTACAGTTGTAAATGGTACTTCCATGCTTTTTTCTCAGGTAATGATCAGCTAAACCTGAACATTTTTATTCTTAAGTTGTAAAAAACATAAAACTGCTGATTGCTGCTCTTCACAAGACCTCATGTGCAAGTGCGGTAATAATGATAATGGTAAAAGTGTTGTCAGGAAAGTTCTGAACCTAACTGAGAGTTATCAAGCAGGCATGATAAGAGCTGGTGAAGTGAGAGGTAATGCATCCTCTCTTATCTCCTTAAGCAAAGGTAACTGGAAAATTTCATGTGAAATCAAAGGCAGTAACAGTGTCCAAAAACATTCAAAGCTTCGCACCATTCAGCAGTTCACTCGAGCAAAATGAAGACACAACAGCAGTAGGTTTGTGTCCTTATTATGTGTAAATGACTCATAGCCATAACCTACACAAAAGTAATGTGACTTCTAATAACATTACAAAATTAAAAAATTGAACAAGTGAATCCAAGAATAAAACAATACAAAAGAAATACAATAAAGAAGGTAATATTATGTCTACACACATTCTTCGTCTGAAGCAGGCTAAATGGAAAGGTTTACAGCTCATGTGTTGAGACATCAACACTTCCAGCTGCTCTTGAATCCTCTGACAGCCGTTTTTGTTGCTTTTCATCAAACGTTAAAAGCTGACTCACACTAGATAACCTGAGGGTCTACGCTGCTTCAAACACTGTAAGAAGCTTGTGAATCAAGTAACTTTTATTATGTGGTTTCCATGTTTACATGCCAGCACCAGATACCTGGTTAGAATGCACTAAGCAATTGATGCACTTTTCAAATTCAGTAGATTGTAGTTTCACCATGGGAGAGCTGCGTCAATAACATCCGCCTGGTGTAAGCACAATCCAATCTGTTGCAGTTGTCTTTCCTGAGTCTTTATGAACTCTCCTCCAGGCCTTTCCTTAACCTTATGACATTTCTTTCAAGGAAAAGTGGACAGATAAGGACCCGGAAGTTATATTTTTTTGCCAGTGAAGATACAACTTTGTTTCAAGTTTTTGAGTGAGCACAAAAGCTTGCACAGTCAGCATGCCTAGACTCTGACTGAAATTCTCATCTGGGATGTTCTTGGGACAATTTGAGCAACACAGACTGTGCCAAAATACACCAGTAGATGGCACTGTTTCACAGAGACTCTACTGAAGGATGATGACAAAGATGTTTCTGCTAAAAGCTGAAAGCCTACAGTACAGTAACGGATGCATATTTCAAACCATTTCTGAAACAAACCATTGGACAAACCTTCTAAATTGTATGAGGTAGCAAAAGCATCTTTCCTCAGAAATACAAAAGCATTTAAACATGACATGGGCTGTTTTGGGTAAAATTCAAACAAATGACATGAAAAAGATGAATTTGTCGATCAAAATGTATATGTGCACTCACTTAGCTTCGGCACTGGCTGGGTGTCCCAGAACTGGTATTTGTGCTTGGTTGCCTCATCGATGCTCTTTGCTGGACCCTGGCAGGACAGCAGCTCCATGGCTCTTTGGATGTCTTGCAGCTTTTGTATGGGCAAGCCTGGGTTCTTTATGTAAAGAGGGAACATTAAAATGAGAGATAGTTTGCCTTGAGTACATGGTCAACATGAACCTTTAACTGAACATGTCTGTATACATAAGACAGAATTACCTACAGATTTCAGATAAGTCCTAATGTATACACTAAAACCCAGTGCCTGATAGGGGCCTTTAATACAAAGTTTGAGTCTCATTTTGCTTGGATCACTGCAGTAAACTCAAAAACAGTTATACATGTACATAGTTTATCTGTGTTTTTATCTAAGTTTTTGTCATTTATGATGAGAAAGAAGGCACGTGGGGTCTTAAGGAACTGTTGATTTTATATGTACCATGTGGAAAGGTAAGTCCAAGGGACCCAGTCAAACTCATGGCAAACCAACAGGTTGGTAGGGTATCTATGTGTAGTTCCTCCATACCCGCTTCAAGTAACCTGTCTACCATCTATAGTACCAAGAAGTGGCACCACTTGTTAAGTGGTTTTGGTTCTAGGTTTTAGCTCCTGTCATTAAAGGGTCTGTGCACATTATCACCGGGTCTTCTTCGCACCTTGATCTCCTGGGAGTCAGAGGCAGAGTCAGACTTTGCTCCACCCGAGCTTGGCTTCTCTTTCTTCCTCTTCTGTTTCTTCTTCTTCCTCTTTGCCCCCAAGTCTCCACCAGGACTTCTGCTCACATGAACACAAACAAGTAGAGCACATCATAAACCTGTCCTTTAAACTGCACATTGATAAACTTGTTTCGAAGTTGAAGCAGAAATGGGAAATAAATCATGTTTTTCATTATAAGTCAGAAAACATTTGATCACCAAAACTTTTTTTTTACCCTTGTTGGACTATGGAGCCCTGCTTTTTATGAATGCTCCTGATAAGTTTTTAAAGAAATTAGATACTGTGTATCACTGTGCTTTTCGTTTTATTACTGGTTGCAGCTATCATGTACATCACTGTTCCTTGTACGGTCGTAGACTCTCTCACTGGCTGATTTTTATTCATAAATCTATTCTTGGACTTCTCCCTACATCCTTATGTGTACACGTGTAGAAACCTCAGCCGATATGGCCTACGCTCTCAGGACATCATACAGTTGCAGGTCCCGAGAGTCAGAACTGAACTGGGCAAAAAGGCTTTTAAATTTTGAGCCCCGTTTACCTGGAATGATGTGCAGAAGGACTTGAAACTGACACATCTTGTAACTCTGGGGGAATTCAAGTCAATCATAAAAGACAGAGAAACCAGCTCAATTGGATCTTGTGATTGCACTGTGTAATCATGTAACCATGTGGAACTGTGACCGTATTTTATTTTTACGGTGGCACTGAAGGACAAAACAAATTTACAAAATATGAAACACTTTTACAATGTTGGAGGCAAATTTACATTTTGGACAACATTTTTACATTTTATAAAACAAAATTACATTAACAAAACACTTTTACCAAGGCCAAAACAAATTTACATTTCAGGAAACAAATTTACAAAATTTAAAAAAACACATTTACATGCGGTGAGACAATTTCACAAACAATGTTCCTGAAACAAATTTACATTCATTTTTAATGGAAAGGGAATGTACTAAACACCGGTAATGGAACCAAATGGAGTACCAGTACCAAACGTCGCTCTGTTTGGTTTCTCTCCATCCAAACAAACAAACTAAAGGCTGATTTATACTTCTGCGTTGAATCGACAGCGTACCCTACACTGGGGGTCCGCGTAGCTCCCGTTCCTACGCCTAAGCATACGCACGTAGCTGACGTGCACCTCCTCTAAAATGTAACTACCCTTAGAGCCGACGCGGACCGCAAGCCCTGTGATTGGTCCGCTCGGCGGCATTGTGTTTCCCGCATTTACAGCACTTCCGGTATCCCGGACATCGGCTGTGTATAACGTCTCCTCCTCTCTATTCTTCATGTAATCATGTCTGTATGATAAACAGCAACATATATAAGCTGTAGATTAACATAACACGCTCTGAATCTCTGTGGAAAAGTAAATAGAGATCGTAGCGGGGCCGGAAGCAGGCGACCGGCTATCAGAGAGACCGCACTGCCCTCAGGCGTTTGGGAGAAGAATTGCTGCGTGACACAGACACACCAACACACAAGTATGTGGTGCTCATGTCCACGTTAGCCCCTGCTGCGTAGGGGAGACGCAGAAGTATAAATCAGCCTTAAATGACCCCTCACTCGATCACTCCCGGATCACTTCTGGTATTTGGTACATTCCCTTTCCATTAAAAGTGTTTTTTTGATTTTGTAAATTTGTTTTCTTAAATGTAAAAATGTTTTCCAAAATGTAAATTTGTCTCCAACTTTGTAAAAGTGTTTCATCTTTTGTAAATTTGTTTTGTCCTTCAGGGCCACCATATTTTATTTGTGTTATTTTGTGTGCTTGTTGTGTGTTGTAACCTATTTTGTGCTGCCGTCTTAGCCAGGTCACTCTTGAAAAAGAGGTTCTAAATCTCAATGAGTCTTTGACCTGACTAAATAAATAAAGAAAGGAAGAAAAAACCCAGAGCTTGTTTTGTTTGACTCACGTTAGAGTCCTAATACACAGGCTGACAAACACGAGCACAGCAGCTCTGAGCTAATGTTAGCTTCCATAGCAATGAATGACAGTTGAGCTAGGCTACCGTTAGCTGGTGAACTAACGGTTAGCTGTCATCATGTCATTCAGTCGGGACGTAAATTTACAGGCAAAGGCACACACGTTTAAATAAAACATCTAACATTATAATAAACGTATTTAATTTGCACTTTCCCCGTGGTTACTCGCATGAATTAACGGCCTTGTGGTTCACTGTCTATCTGTATTTGTGTCGGTTAGCTTTACTGCCTTAGCCACCCCGACCGAGCACACACACAGCCAGTCACAAACACACACACAGTCAGTCACAACCAGGCAGCTCACAAACAGGCTCCCTCAAATAACAGTACTGCGTTTTCCAGCCGGACCGGGCAGGCCATCCTCACCCTTGCATATGCTCATTCTCCTCCTCGTTGTCTCCGTCTATCCCGCAGGTGTCCTGGTCGTCTAGCTCCAGGCTCTGCTGGCTCGCCGCAGATTCACTGTCCTCCGCCATCATATAATAAATGTTTTCTTTTTTAAATTGTCAGCCACCGTATGATTAGAGACCACGGGCACCGGGCGAGAGATGGAAAAAACAAAGAACATGCCGAAGGAAACTGCACCGCCTAGAGGCCGAGAGGAGGACAAGCAGACTCTTTCATTTGGACGTCAAGTGGTACCCAGGTAAAACTATCATCTATTTTAAGGTTAACACGTTCATCACCCACAGTGGTGGACAAAGTACACAGCTTCATTACTTCAGTCAAAGTATAGATACTCCAGGTCAAATATTACTCCAATACAAATGAAAGTTGCTCTGTCAACTTATTGCTTGAATTAAAGTACAGAAGTACTTGCTTTTATAAATACTTAAGTATTCAAAGTACTTCTTAAAAAATCTTAAAACATTGTATTTTCAAAATACATAAGTGTAGTCAAGTATACATAGGAGTACATTCTGTTACATCATGTTTATCTAGAAACCATTATTTTAAATCTCTAAAAACTATACCATGGAATAAAAACAGTAACTAAGTTACTCCAAGCACAGACAACTTAGTTTGAAATGTTCATCTGGAATGAAACAAATGTTACATAGCTCAACACGCTTTCTCAGGTTGGACAGTGAATGTTTGTATGTTTGGGCAGAGTGGGAAACAGGGAGAACATTTCAAATGATACGCATCATTCTTCATTTCTAAAACCTCTAACACGGTCTGAAGATATGACCATGGGTGCTCAGGTGGAGAATTATAGCCATCATTACCACCTCTAAATGAACTGCCTGATCTGAGTGAAATTTGCTGTGTTTGCTCCACGTTCAACTGTGGAGACGCACGATATACAGGTACGACTAAACCACTGAGACAAACAGAACTACACAAACACATTTTACTGTCTTAGGGATCAGATTTCAGAAAGAGAAAGAAATTCATGAGCTGACTTCAAAGCAAAAGTAGTGAGTAACTAGAGCACTGATAGAAATGTAGTGGAGTGAAAAGTACAATATTGTCTTCTGAATGTAGTGGAGTAAAAGTAATAAGTATCCTCAAAAGATAATACTCAAGTAAACCTACCTTTAGAGGTGACTTCTGAATGGGGAACTTTTCCTGACTAATTTCTTAGTAATCACATTATTAACAGATGACCATATTAATCTGATCGAATTATTTTGTTTTGCCTGGTGGTTGTCCAGCCATGAAGATTAATAACAGTTTTATATTTATTTAAATGATAAATAACAAGACTAAAAATTGAAAAAGTACCTGTATTACCAATGTTCATTAAAGATCAAAATATCATGATTACATGTTGGGAACTACAACTTTAAAAGTAAAATGAGGTACAAACTATTCAAGAAGGGTAATATTATTATTACGAATAAAGGATTATCTTATCTTATCTTATCTTATTTTAAATAGAAAAAACGAGAAGGTAGTATTTTTCCTATTTGGAACACAACCTGATTTCTAAAAAAAACAAACACTGCCATTCAGTCAAATAGTGACAGATGAGGTATAAGGTAAACATATTTTTTAAAGTGCCATTGTTCCACCCTAAAAATATATCTTTCATTATAGAATGTAAACTTGTAAATAATTTTGAAACAGAAATACATTTTTATTCAAAAACACAGACTCACACAAATCATCCAGTTTGGCTGTTTATTCGGAATAATAGGCTTCAAATATGATGAAAGCTCCCAAGTAACACTCAGGATCCTGTACTGCAACTCCATCCAGAACTAGATGTTGCTGTGGGATACTAAGAGAGAAGAGGCCATTCACAACACCAACTCACACATCATTTTTAACAAGTAGAGGTAAAGGAAAGAAATATACACACTCTGGGATATGATTGCTATGACTACATGAACCTTGAGTGAACGATTGTTGATTATTTTTCAGTCTGATAGCATAAACTCACAGCTGGGGGCTTTGCAGAGACAGGTGAACAAGAACACATTTAAAGATCAACATACCCTCCAAAAACACAAATACAAGAAAATGCACTGAAATGACCTGCAGTTTGGCTTCACATACAAATCCCACTTAGCTCCATCTATCTCGTACTACACTGAAAACGTTGAATCCCTTACTGTTCTTTTCAAAAAGAGATTGTTGCCTTTCTGATTACTGAAGAGGATTTTTACGGTTGCAGCAGCTGGTAGACATTTTCTGAGTTGTCTGCAGTGTAGCTTGTTACACGCTAGTGCTGAGGAAAGTTTACTGCATGCTTTCTTTCTTTCGCAAATGGAAGAGAAAGGGAGGGTTGAGGTAGAGGAGGAAAGCTGAAGGCAAGAGAGGGCAAGAAATAAATAAGGTTATCTCTTCCACAAATATGCTGCAGAGTAAAGGTTGTTCAAAGGCACTTGGAAATCGTAAGAAATAATAAAAGTGGAATAAAGCATGCAAAAAAAGGTTTGGTTTCAGAAAAAAACAGATGCAGTATGAGTTTGCTTTTTTAGCCCCAATAATAAGGCGAATGAAGAACAAAGCCCTTAAAATATACAAAGAAACAAAGAAATAAAAATAGCCTATTTTAGGGTAAAATACTTTATATCAGCAATTAAAATAAGTGATAAAATTACAAAAAAAGGCATCTCAAGCAGCCGTATAAAAGTGATGCATAGCCTTTAGAGCAAAAATATGCCAGTCAGTGGTTCAACAAATACAAAACCTTCATATTATACACCTCACAACATTTTCAGGTTGAAGTAGTTTGTAGTGGCATTACATCCTTACCCACCAGCATGGCGGTGTGTCACATTGTCTGATTATGTTGCAGTGCGAATAGTGGTTTAATTTCTACAGTCCAAAAACGTTATGCCAACACTTGAACAGCCTTCAGGAGCAGCTAGATTAAATTCTAGCAACATATTCAAAACCTTTCAAAGCACAGGATTTGCATGTTTCTGTCAGGGCTGCTTCATGTGAAGAAGCACTCCAAGAGAATTTTGATTTACTGTGAAAAGAGTAGAATCACTTGCTGTATTTGCACAGATGCTCCCAATGTTGAAATATCAGCGTGCCTCCATAAACATTATAATCTCACGCAAAGGAAGTGTAGTGTTACAGTCAGTTGACTGGAGGCCAATATGGCTCGAGAGTTTAGGTTATTACGTTTTCTGTTAGTGAGAATAACCCATCATCTGTTTCGTCAATAGTTCCTTAATGCTTATAAGGCTATTCATTTTAAAAAAGGCGTATATTTGTTGTGCATAAAATATCTAGCATCTTGCCTCCAAAGTTCGTCTCTCCCAAGCATAGTGTACGTCCAGCCAGAGGAGCGCTCCGAGTATGCAGAGGATGACAACGGTGGTCACTTCATAAAAGGAGCCCTGTAAGTTCGTGAAGGATCTGAATGGTCACCTCATGTTCTGGACTGGAGGGGATCCCAGTGCTGAAATACTCTTTCAGTGCTACGATACAAAAAACAAAGGGCTTCAATTTCCTTCATGTTCTGGTCCAGGCTAAGTGGAAGTCATGGTTACAGGGCAGGTTCACATTTTTTCAAGTCTGTTTCTTAACACAACGTACCTATATGTACAAATGAACAGTGCTGATTTCTGTAATTGTTCCTCCCGTTCCAGTAACATTTACATCTTTTTCTTAAATGATTTTAATGCAAGAGATCACAAACAGAATCCACAGCCTGTGATCTTTGTTTAAATCCACTTTAAAGTTCAATAGATGTTATTATCTGTGATTCATTTTTTAGTCTCATTAAGATAAAACTAATTTTCTGAGCATGCCTTTCATGCAAAAAAATGTCTGTGTAAATTCATTCCTGGAGTATCTATTAGACCTGCACAATTCTGTACAGAGAATTAGAGTGTATGCTTCACTCTGTCTGTATATACAGGATTTTCAAAGCTTTGACAGCATGCCTCTGTTGTATGCTGTACATTTAGTCATGCTAGTCCTGGTGTTTTTAGGATTAAAAGCTAATTGTTTGTATAATATTAGGTTGAATTAAGTACTTCATATATGCCTTCAAAGAGACTGTACTCTGGAAGATTCCTACTTAAAACTTAGAAAGCCAACACCTCAGTTTGGCTATCGATTTAGGATTAATTTTTAAAACATTTTTAGTTCTGTTTTCTTTTGTCCCAATACTTTGCATCATACATCCTTTTAAGAGGGGCCAGTTTGTACAGGAGGAACAATTAAAGCAAAAACTTTCTGTGCACATACAGGATGTGAGTGTTGTTGTAATAATAAAAAATGTGAATCTATCCTTTAAGTGGTAATATGTGGATCATTTCATATTGAAGGCCAGCAGGGGTCGCTCCTCTCGTCTCTGCCATGGACTCTTCTTCTCCTCCTCTCCATCCTCGTGTCCTCTTTCATCATCCGGAGAGACTGAGAGAAGTGCATTGTCAGTCCTGAAAGTCTCTCCTTCCGGTGTTGGCAGAGGAGGAGGAGAAGAAGGAGATGAAGAGGAGAGTGATGGTGGCTCCTCTTGTATTTGTACCTCTTCTACTCTCTTCTCCTCCTCCACATCTCCCTGCCCCTGATCCCCTCTCTGCCCCTCCGGTTTGTTTGACACAATGGGTCCGGTTTCACTGTCCTGCGGGCTGCACTTGGGCGTCTCCTCCTCGCTGCCTCCAACGTCCACATCATCCACATACACCAGCTGAGTGTAGGCCATGGCTGGTGTCAAGCCTTTTGACCTGTCTTTCTCAGTTTCTCTCTCCACCCGCTCTACGTCTCTCGCCCTGGGTCTCACTCTTGGCTCATTTAGGTCCACACCCGAGTCCAGACTAGCACCGTTGCCATGTTTGCGCTTTCCACCACTGCCTTTTACCTGCTGTCCTCCTACACCTGGCCCATTGCTGTGGCACCCTGCCCGCTGGAGGTCTATGTAAGAGTGTCGAATATGAGCGTTTGAGCGTCCATCAAGGGAGACAAACCAGGCTCGCGGATGAGGCAGAGGCTTCCCTCCTCTTAGCTCCATCAGAGTCTTTTCAGCCAACAAGGTGTCCTCGATGTTTATTTCCACCAGAGAAGTCTCCCCAAGTGCTGCCGGGATCGACAGAGACTCTGACAGGCCACGACCCTCTGTGTCACCCTGCTTGGCGGGACCTGTGGGGCAGTCTATTGCGGTTTGCCCCAGGGGCTGCTGGGAATGAGAGGCATTGAGCTCTGCTTGGATTGTCTCCAGATCGCTCTGCTGGTCAGTCTGCAGAAGGAGGGCCTGTCCAGAGAGAGGATGCTCCCCTGGAAGACGCATGTAGTGTGCTGGGATCACCAGGGTGGGGCGCACCCTCGGGTAGCCATCACCTCCACTGAGGAGGTCCACAGAGCCGCAGCAGAGAAGCTGCCCGGGCCTGGCAAGCAGAGTGGGACTGGGACGCTCCAGGTGGTCCACAGAGCGGGACAGAAGGTAGTCGGGAGCTCTGCACTCACATCCCTCCCCTCTACTCGGGGAGTGAGGAGGAGAGGAGGGAGAGAGACAATCAGCATGTCCGACACTGCTCAGCCGGTGAGCTGATGCCGGACCGTGATTAGATGACAACAGCTGGTCTGACACTGGGTTGCTTGACGAGCAGACGGAGGTGTATGATTGACGGTAGCCCCGGTCTGTGCCCGATGAAAGAGCAGACTTTAACTGAAACGTCTCCACAGACTGCCGGTAGTCTCTGCTGCGAGGAGTCAAGTTGCCAAGAGATGAGCCGTGGTGGCTGTTGTTGCCGAGAGAGGAGCGGCTGTGTTTGCTTTGATGGATTATGCTGTGCTGACGTTGATTGTCTTGGTGTTCGTATGAGAAAGGCTTCAGCATCGGTGTGGTCATATCAGGCTCAGTCGCTGTGGAGACAAGCTCCAGCTGCACCTAGAGACCACAAAGACAGAGACATCATAAACTTTTTAAACACACCAAATGTGAAATAAGATAAACTGCAGAGGTCTAAAAACAGAACAATCAATTTATTCTGCATGGTATGAGAGACTCTTTCTGTGTGTGTAGTCTGTCGATCACCAGGAGGAGCATTAAGCGCTAAGTGTAGCACCCTCATAGAACATAGAGGGGGTTGAATTCATGCTTGATAACACTTATTAAGAATATCACTAAATCCAACCAAACACTCAGGTTTTAACTCAAGAGGCAAGCACTCTCTGTTTGATAGGCTATTTCCTGGAAATTTAACTTTTTTCCACAAGTCAGACGGACCTCGCTGCTGATGAGGTCCAGGTGTGACATGGAGGTGGCTTGGTCTCTCTTGCTGTTGTCCACACCAGAGGACATCGTCAGCTTGCGGTGTGACCCTCTCGGTTTCAAACAACGACGTCTGCAAAACACAGAGACAAGGAAGTTGTTACTATTCAATGTAGGGATTCACGATATTGAATTTTTTGCCGATATCAAATATACCGCAAAAAAATGTCCGCACACCTAATTGCAGAGATCATCAATTGCCTTCTGTATTGGAGTTAGAATACAGTATTATGGTGATACTCTTATCACATTTGTTATGTTATATTAATTTCTTTTGCAAAATAAGAAAAATACTTAAAGCTGCATATTTATTTATGACAATTGCTTTCAAACAAAACTCATAACAAAGATACATCCTACCTGAGACAATCATAACAATACCCACAACCAGGGCAAATTTGGCCAATTTCACATTTGACATAGTAAGTAAACCTAACGTCTGTTCACAGGGAACATGTGAAAAGTGTAACTGTACAGCATTAAACCCAAATTAAATACAATGGTTTACTCTTTGACAGTAAATGTGCCTAAATTAGTCAGCTACATGTGAATTACAGACTGCTGCTTAAATTCAAAATTTTATTTAAAACATGAGCCCAACATGTGTGCAGCAGCCCATTATTTTATCGGTTAATTATATTGGCAGATATCGGCATGTTGGCCGATATCCTATAGTTCATTTTAAAGCCAATATTGGACGATACACTGATAGTGTGCCGATAATATAGTGCATCCCTAAATGTGAGGAATCTGTTTGACTTTAGATTCTTCTTTGGTAAACAAATACAGAGATAAAAACAGGGATGACATTCTACAGCAGAAGTTCTTAAGACCTTACATGTGTATCAATCTTTGCATATTTGCTTTAGAGCACTGCTTATAAACTGCTCAGTCAATGAGCTTCATGCTTCACAGCATTAAAAAATCACTAAAATAAGATTCATCAATAAAATGACGTCCTTGCTCTGATGTGATGACCTTTTCTATGTTGATGCTTAAGTTCAGTCAACATCAACAGAAAGAGCCTTTATATTCCACACAACCACTCATAGGAACTGAATCATGTTATTGTTTGTTCCTGACACTAAAAAATAACGCACTGGAGTCCTGAGTCTAAGAAACAAAGCTGACAACTTCTGACAGGAATTAAGATATCGTGTGGAAAGTGTTTACACACACCTGCAGTAGTACAACAGAAGACAGAGCAGGCAGAGGAGGATGAGGGCCATCCCTCCCAGTATAGCCAGCAGAAAGACAGTGTGGTATGTGCTTATGTCCTTCGCAACCAGTGGACCTGTGGGATAGACAGGAGGGGGAAAAAAGACTGTTTAAAAAAAAAAAACACATTTCTGAAATGAAACAGGATTCACTCAGTCTTTTCTCAGTCTACATTATGTTCTACATCCAGACCATATGCAGAAACATGACTGATTTTGTTGTTTTTGCTATAAATAAAATCTGTGTCACAACAGTCGGCCTCTTACCTGAGTGTAGTGGCGACATGGCAGCTACCCAATATCCCAGCTGAGGCGCAATGTAGGTCAGACTGAGCTGGTTGCCCTCCTTCTGCACATGACCCCAACTGCTCTTTATCCAGGCACCTGTGTTTGCACACACACAATCAAAGACACAGTCACAGATGTTTAAACACATTTCAACACGTTTCTGCAGTAGAGCGATTTTTACAGTATGTTAGAAAAACAATGAAAAAGCACAGAAGCTGATCCAAACGTTCTTGTGACTGTCACTGACTGTGTACAGACACACCAGCACTCCAATAAGCCATGTGTGTTTCACCACAAATAAAGAACATAAAACCTGTTTCTAAGTAGGGTTGGAAACTTTCCATGGGAATTAACAGGAATAGACCAGCAATTTACTAAATTGTGGGTTGGCTCTTAATAGGGAACTTAAATATAGTTGGGAAAAATATATTTCAGCATAATCCTGACTAAAACAACCAGATTTCATGCAAGTACAGTTGAATATCTATGCAGAGCCATTCTCAACAAGGCTGGACAGTGATACTGAGGAGGAAGAGTCAGAGTTGGAGGTTGAGGAAGTGGACATGGAGGATATTGATGAGACCCAGGAAGAACCCATTGCCTGAAAGGGTTTAGCAAAAATGCAGAGGCTAGGCTTGAGAAGCTTGAGGGAAGATGCTTTTTTATTTGCATGTTGAATGGGACTTTGTTGGAGGCAGAGGAGCTCTTTTCTTTTAACATTTTGAATGGGACTTTGTTGGGATTGCATTTTTATCAATTTTTGAATGGGTTGGGTTGGGGGATGGGTAATACTTAACTCAACATTCATGTTTTTGTTCTTCAATGAAAGAATTGATTGTTCAATAAAATATTTTAACACATGATAAAGTTCTACTTACAAATAAATCTGTTTTAATTGTATTATTTTGGATGGATGTCTGCTTATAACAAAACAAATATTTATGCAATATGATACCTTTCCATTAAATTACCCTCAATTCCCAGTTAACTCCCATTAATTCCAATGGAAAGTTTCTAATTTGGAATATTTCCAAAATTCCCAAGCTTAACTTCCCATGGAAATTTAGCGGAAATTTTCCAACCCTTTGCAACCCTACTTCTAAGTCTTACAGATCAATCTGTTTGTGTCTGTATGATGGAGAGCAGATGGTCCAGATGAAGAACCAGCGGAAATCACATGGTCTAGAAGAATTTTTATATATCCCTACACTACTTTTTGGTCATGTATAAAATCAACTCCATGTGATAAAATGAATTCCTCCATTTCATTATACTAATCTTGATCCAGGTAGCATTAATTAGACAGAAATCATGTTAAAGTTTATGCTTATATATATATTGCCCATTACAAAGTGAGCTTACTGGATACTAGAAATGACAGTGTTCGCTTATGGTCACTAGACTCCATAAAGCTGGCTCCTGCATGCAACATCTACAGTCAAAACAATCCCAAAGGTTTAACACCTTTAGCTAAAAACCTTTTTTAGACTTATTATTCACATCTTTATGCCTTACAATGAAGCAACATGATTCAATGCTTTAAAACAGTTGTCAGAATTGCAGTTAACTTGATAAATAGCTGGTAAGATGCCGATTCAAGAGCAGCACGGTGAGAGGTTCCTGTATTTTGGCAGTTCAGAGACTAGTCACCAGAGGGCAGAGTGCTCAGTCTAATTTCAGCCTGAGTGCAGGAACACAATAGCAGTTCCAAGAGGGCCTGGACCATAGAGAAAACAAAAGAAAATGCTGCAAAGCCAAAAGACCTGATTGATTTGTAAATCTGCTCTGAGAGGAAACATCCGGTGAGAGCTACTTTGTTTCTGTGTTTGTTTACAGTAACCAGACATAAAGATTTCAAGGATCTGCAAGGATATTCAATCGAGGAGGAAGCATAAGGAAAGAGGTGGAGGATATTCAGTGAGGAAAGACAAATATAAGAGCTTGGAAAGAACAAGGAGAGGAAATAAGACTGAACAAAAAGGAGGTGTGGAGAGAAAGATAAGAGAAAAGGCACAAAAACACAGGGCTAATAGAAAGAGGAGATACTGTGTGACTCAGCAACTCACACACACACGCACACGCACACGCACGCATGCACGCACGCACACGCACGCACACACACACACACACACACACACAATGCCATGTGCCCCAGCCCTGCCCAGATTCACCCTTGTTCCACAGGAGAGTGCTCTCTCTGTGTGACTGACCCATTTAATACTGACATTTAGTGACTCTGTTCCCAGGCCTCTCGCACAAAACACCACAGACATCCCGCACACCGCCTCAACACAATGCATTATGATGTCGATAATGTCATGAAGTCAATACAGTCTGTATATTATCTTCTCCCCCCCGTTCCATTCATGCTGAGTCAACACAGCTGAGCATTGGGACTCTTTTTGTTCACAGGTAGAGATGAAGATGTCCTCTCTGCCTCACAAACTCTCCTCAGGATAAAGGTGTGTCTGTTTACACACAGGTGAACTTGATCTGTTTGTATATGACATCATTTTGCCATGCTCCGTTAACATGCAACAATATGTGAGGGGTTGTCGGTTATACAAGAGAAACAGGTTTTGTGTGTAGATATGTGTGTGTTTTTGGTTCATGTGTGGACTTTTATAAACAAACAGCGTCTTTGAGAGAGAGTGCTTTTCTCTATCTGACGTATTTCTTAAAGAAAGGCACCAGACAGATTTCATTGTTCTGTCTTTGTGTCTGTTCTTTACCCTCAGTTTAACACATACATTAACACACACTCACACATTCACGTTGGGAAGAACCAAAATCGGGAGCTGGGCCTTTCTGTTGTGTTATTTATTTGCTGGGTTGCTAAGAAACAGGGATGTAGCCCGGAGAGGGGTCCTGGGATGGCTTCTGTTGTGGAAATACTCACTGCTAAAGGCTGTGCGAAGGCTTTCAGTGTGAGTGTGAGTGTGTGAGTGTGTGTGTGTGTGTGTGTGTGTGTGTGTGTGTGTGTGTGTGTGTGTGTGTGTGTGTGTGTGTGTGTGTGTGTGTGTGTGTGTGTGTGTTCTCTTAGCTTTTATCAAAGCCCTTTTTATAAGCTCTGAATGTTGAGGCTTTAAACTGAGCCTCAAGATCCTTCAAAGTATCACAAGAGCAAAGATTGTGCAGATTGCAAAGGCTAATTAAACCAAATGCATGGTAGGAATACTTTATGGGCAGATTTAAAGGCTAATGCTAGTTTAATTAGGGCTATAACATCGTTAATGTATGACGTGTGACAGGAAGCCTATTATTCTTGTTAATGTTTAGTGACTCTGGCTCAACCCATGAAGACTGTTGGGGCAGGCCACAGCATTGAGCAGCCACTGTTGCTTTGCTCCTTGCAGTTATATGAGATATTAAAGTCCAGTGAGTATGACAGGACAAGATGAATAAAATAAAAACCAACAAGTATTTAAGTCAAGCCATCGATAAGTAAGATTACTTGAAGGAATACAATGGATTTCATTATACAGTCATCTTTTGATTATTTCATTTCTTAATTAAATTTTTTTAAATTTTGCAATCTTTTTATTGGAATTTTTCAGGGGGGGTTGCAGACACTCTGAGATTAGGGGGAAGAGGTCCAAGGAACCCAGATACAATGTTCACTGTTTAGAGGTTAAATTTTGTTCAAAGTAAGAGAGGAAGGGTTTCCAGACTTTAAAAAATACTTCAGCTGAGCCCTAAATGAAATATCTGAGTTTTTTCAAGTTTTAGATGTGCCATCACACTTGCCGCCCATTTACTATGTGATGGTGGTTCTGTGGATTTCCAGTTAGTCAAAATTAGACGTTGGGCCAGTAGCGACAAAAAGGCTGAAGCGTCACCCTGTGCGCCTGTAAGTGCAAAAACTCTGGGAACAAAGCCAAATAATGCAATAATGTGGTCAGGATGAATCTCCTTACTACAGGACAAATAGTGGAGAATGTCACAAAGATGGCCGACCAGATGGATCTTTTGATTATTTCATTTCTTAATACATACATAGTTTGGGAGAAAAAAAAATGCTCATCACAATTTACAAGGGATCAAGATGACAAATAGTTACCAAGTGTCCTAATGATCCAGTTTACTACCACAGAGGACTCAATAATTCAGTAAATATTTACATATGAAAAGCTGTGATAAAAAAAAAGTTATATTTCAGATTATTTTTTGTTTTAAGTGTCTGAAAAAAGTATTTCAAATGATTCTACTGATCCTGTCACTCTACAAGGACTCTTTCATTGTGAGAAAACCACAAAGAATTTTCCACCACATTGTCCCTCAGCACAAAATAAGTTTTTCTTCATATTTTAGGGCTTTTTTGGGGGTTTTCAAGCCACCATATTTAGTTGACTTCTTTCTCATTCATAGCTTTTTATTTAGTAACTCTTTTCTGAAAAAAACCCAACTCAGATACTTTCCAACAAACACCTTCTACCCAGCACCAACCTGCAGAGTCACACAGAGCAACAACCTTGTGCATTATTATTATTATTTTTATTATTTGTATTATTATTTTGACCATTATTTGAATTTTTGCTTTAACATATATTTATCTTATTTATTTATGTATTTATTGTATTCGCCTGATCTTGTCAATGCTACTTTATTTTCAACTTTTCTTTCCACTATTACTTATTTTATTAATTTTACTGTATTGATTTTATTTTATTTTTAAGTATTTATTTATAATCCTGCCTTTTAACATTTTACCATTGCTGTTGTTTTCTGTCTCTGTTATTTTGTGAAGCACTGGTCTGCATGTTTATATGTATGAAAGGTGCTGTATAAATAAAGTTGAGTTGAATGCAGTAAAGAACTGAGTAGCTTCAGAGACAGATATTTGTCTTAGCAAGTTGGTGGAGACTCAACCAGAGCTCGAAGTAAAGTGAATACTGTTGGTCTGTGTTAGCTGGATGTGAAGACAAACAACTGTTTGTTTTAATCTCTCCATGTCAACTTACTATGTGGTTATTGATCTAAGTGTTGTGATAACAGCTCACTCCTGCTGCTCTGTTGCACTACTTACGACTGACTGACTACTATAAATATTTCAGCTCTACATCAGCCTGCTCAGCACAACTTATTTCCTTGTCCTCACAGAGCCTTTTCCTCCTCTGGCTCAGCACAGACATAGCATGGAGACACACCATGAGTGGAAATGTGAGACTAATGTACAGAGAAAGACGTTCAGTAGTGGAGACACGTCTGACTCAACTGATGATCTAACCGCTGTCTTTCAGCTCGGCCTGTCCATGAGGAACTGGGTGTGTCACTATTCGGGACATCTGACACTGCAGGTTTATGATAGCTCAGGATTTAACCATGCTCTAGCATTAATAGCATACACAGTCCAGTCTTGTCCTTGTAACAGTGTTCATGTTTTGTACTGAAGATTAATGTGGCGCCACATGTTGGTTATTTTTTTATGGCCTCATGAATAAATGCATTCATCACTGTAAGACTCTGTTACAAGTTGTGGCCTGACTGTACTGGGTGACTACACACAAGGTTTGTATTATTGCCCATATTCTATTAATATCATAAATCATTCCCCAATGAAAGCAGCTCTCAATTGTAAAGAAGCACTTTTTAAAAAGAGTCACAATTTTTGAGGAAAACACAAACACAAAATTGTAAAAAAAAAACTGTGTAACAAGTTAGAAAAGCTTTCATGTTTCAGTCAGTACGTACCCAAGCGAGGGTCAAATCTCCAGGCAGGGATGTGATCATTTTCATTCAGGCCACTGTCGTCCGGCAAGGGAACGGAGACCGTGATTGGCTCGTTCACCTGCAGCTCCGCTCCATCACTGGCCAATAAATGAACCGAGATGGCTGCCACAGGAGTCAACTCGAACCTCTTCTCTGTCCCTGTGAGAGAAGCAGGAGGGTGTGAGAGAGTCAAAATGCAGCAGAAAGGAAAGGGAAGTGGAGAAAGGTGCACAGGAGAGGGAGCAGTGAAAGGAGGAGACACCAGGGGGGGTGTAACATTAAAAAAAAATTAAAAAGAGTTGTCAGAGGAAAGACAGACAGGAAAGAAAACAAGGGAAGGACAGGAAAGAAGGAAACAGGGTGGAGAGTGAAAAATCTGTGCGGAAAGAGTCAAGCATGCCTGTGCTGTCTGGAGGGAGAAGGTACGAGCTGTAAGGGAGGGGGGCTTTTGAGGAGTATTCAAGCTGAAGGAGGAAGACACACCAATTCATACAACACACTAGAACACATCGAGATGAGGCTGTCTGAAAGCATGCGGGCACACTCACAGGGGTTATTGTGTTTCAGGAGGTCAGATACAGAGGCCTCTCCAGGGTAGGAACTCTCTGATGTACCACTGCCTCTCCCTCACCCCTCCTCCCAGCAGCCTTCTACCACTGATGTCTCTAGCTTCAACTCTCCTTGGGCCCTGTTTCTACACATTTTAAACTCTTCCCTCTATGTTTTATTGTGTTACAATTCATCTGCACGGGTCTCACCTGTGCTGTTGCCGCTGAGGACCTGCAGGTGTGGGAAGTGCTGGATGTGAAGGGGGGAGCTCGTCACGGTGAGCAGAGCGGTGAGGTTTGCGTAGGAAGTGTTGGAAGGAAGAGTCAGAGCTCTGCGCTGGAAATGCACACTGGGCTGCCTCCTGAAGCCTGGAAGAGTAACAGACAGAGGCTGTCAGAAACAACAGACACATCAAATCTAGTTTTCTCGAGATCTCCAAGATTTTTCTTGCATTCTTATGCCTTAGTTGAAAATTCAGACACGTAAAACAAAGGGGGTAGAGGGGGTTGCACACACACAAACGATCTGATGGGTATTTTGCAGCTGACTGGCAGTAGTCTTAGACCATCAAGCAACTGAAAAAAATAATATATGTATCTGTTAACAGTACTCTCAAGATATTGGGATAATAGGCTGCAATATGATACAACACAATATGAGATGACAGGACATGATACTGTAGGATACATCGTGTCGAAGAGATTTGACTTTTGGAATAAGTGTAGGGCTTATAAAAAATATTAGATCAAAGAGAATTGATAAACTTGAGATTGATAAACTTTACTAGGGGTGGCACCAAATAGTCATATATTTAACCATTCATTTTAACGAGCCTTGGTCGACTGCCAATCTCATAGTCAAACATTTGCATATGAAACATGGATCATTCCATTCAAACCATGGGGGTGCTCAATGTCTAATTTTACATTATTTTCCTGTTTCCCGTAAAAATAGTGTCTGATACAGCCTATTTTGATATAAATACATACTTATTTAATGTAATTCTGAGAACAGCTTTTGAAGTGTTAAATCTCCTTAAAGTGGTAATTAAATCTCCCCTGGTAATTAAAGGTGGACCATTTAGCGGGACCTGTGGAGCAGACGTACCTCAGCTGGCCTTTAAATCTTTCTATGTTCATGGCAGCTCAAAATGTCTGGAAAAAAACTTCATTTGATCCTAAAAATAGTGATGAAGATGAGCAGCTTCATGAAGAGGGCTGTGAGATCAAGGATTACCGGACCACACAAAAACTGTGCGGGGCTAAAAGAACGAGGAGGGATACCCCAAGCTGCGCGAAGCCACAAAAACAATCCACGGCATCCCATCCACCTCCACGCCATCAGAGAGGATATTCTCAAAGACAGGATTTACAGTCAACAACGCAAGGAGCGCACTTCTGCCCGTAAACACGATAGTTTTCCTCACGTACAATTTGAAAAGACTCAAGCGGACAAAGACACGATGAAAGACTGTTTTAAAAGGTACTGTTCAGAGATTTAAAAACCCTTTAGCTGGTTCAGGTCTGATTTTGAACATTATACAAATGTTTAGCCTTAAGTTGGACAAACTACCCACTGAAGTGCTGCTCTCTGCTGTACTAACACTGTTTAAATATCTCCTGATTTCTTATTCTATAACGGCGCATTGTTCGATGTTTAATGGATGGTGGCCTTATTTGAGTTTTCTCTCCTTCATCACCTCTTTGTTTTTGCGTGCAATATAGATTTTAAAAATCTAAATTTTATACTGTTTTTATACTTTTATAATATTCTGTTGTCCCTTTTACTTTAAGCTATGAGTCTCTTAATTGTAAATTGTTATGTGTAATATTGTCATGCGGTCACCATCATGCAGACTTTGGGTCAATAAGGAAAAACCAACAAATATTTGACTATTTGTTGACCATAGACAAAAGCTGACAAATCAGATTCGACTAAGCAAATCCTT
This sequence comes from Notolabrus celidotus, assembly GCF_009762535.1. Lineage (NCBI taxonomy): Eukaryota > Metazoa > Chordata > Actinopteri > Labriformes > Labridae > Notolabrus > Notolabrus celidotus. The sequence continues at coordinate 16,803,990 of NC_048283.1, forward strand.
AGTCGGGGTCACCCCTACACTTTACTGAGGTAGTTGACATATCACCTTGCAGGAAAAATGATACAATTAATGTGTATAAATGTATATACATACAAACGACTATAAACATTTCCCATTTTCATTTTCTCATTAAGTTCAAGTGAGAAATCTGACGAAAATCTTAAAGCATCAGTCTGCCTCTAATGCTGCTTCAAGACGCTAAACAACTCATATTTCTACTCCTTTCCTTTTCCCGATACCTTTATATAAATTAATCAATCAAACTAGACTTAAAAGGAAGCGACTCCAGATTGATACAGAGCGGTTAAAGCCACACTCGCCTCCTGCATGATGCTTCTTTATGCTGTTTTTGCAGTGAAATCAATCGTTTCCTTTTCATTTCTCCTCATCCAGTCTCTGTAGCAATAAACAAATTACAGAAAACAGCAATAAACAGTCAAAAACTGCATGTAACTCGACTCAGCAAGGTGATGTCATTGTGATCCGACTGTGAGTGCACATTCCTGAGCAGTGAGGCACACATCCAGCTGTGTATGAGCGTTCAAACTGTGTTAGTGTTTCAGGTTGCACTATACATACATTTTGGCCTCTGCAGTGTGTGCATCTTTTAACTTCAGAGTTCATGTTGAGGCTCTTTTTTAATGCAATAAATTCAGGTGTGAATGTTCTTTCCTTCTGTTTTTGTGAAAGGAAATGACCCTTTTTCTGTTCTTCGTGCACTTCCTCAACTCTTTTTGTCTCTTTTCCCTCCACTTTCCTCTCACCTCATCTGTTCCTCCTTCTGTTGGACACTGCTCTGCCCATCCCCCCTTTTCACTCTAACTGCTCCACCCACAACCCCACTCTTCAGCACATACTGTATCAACCTCCTCCTCCTCCTCCTCCTCCTCCTCCTCTTCCCCCTCTTTTATTCTCTTTCCTCGTGCCACATGCCGGGGTTCATCACTCCCCTGGGCACCCAAGTTCACATCATCGTGACGAACAATGTGTGTCAGACAGAGGGCATAAACTCGGCTTGGCTCGGACACGTGCTGTGGGCAGTGTGTGTACTCAAGATGTTAACGGTGTCTGTCTCTTCATGTGTGCTGTGTCTAAACTTTTTTTTTTTTTTTGCTGAAATGTTAAATTACTCCCGTCTGTCATATAAACACAAAAGGCCCAGCAGACAAAAGAGACTCTATTGATTCTGCCTGAGTGAGAAAACCTTATCTAATATAATTACACAAACCCTAACAAAGAGGCAGACCAACATGATTTACGTGTGTGTGTGTGTGTGTGTGTGTGTGTGTGTGTGTGTGTGTGTGTGTGTGTGTGTGTGTGTGTGTGTGTGTGTGTAAACAGAGAAGGGCGGAGCATTATCTCTTATGCTAGAACTCACTCAATAGTAGGCAATTTAATTTATAGGTTGCTCAAACATTTATTTAAATTCATAAATTATGAAAACAGTTAATTAACAGTTAGTTTTTGTTTGTTATTGCATTGGTGCAAATAAAGATTAGAAATATCAATCTTGTTTTGATTTATTGTGTTCAACTGTCATGCATTTGCAGCACACATCCTGTTTATTTATTTGTTTTGGCGTTCTGCCCCGTGTTTTCGTTGTTGTGGATGTTTTGTATGCGTTTCTGAAATGCTGCCTCAAGCAGGAAATGTTTTTGGCAGTTCCAGCCTATTTGCACCATTCACCCTTGTCAGCCACCATACAAAACCAAGAATGACTAAGCAGTCATCACTTCAAAATCTGTCTCGTTAAAGCCAATCGGAATTCGAACATCATTTTTGATTAGATGACTGAAATAAGGTCTGCAGTAAACACAAGCTGCAGACATATTTATGTTTTGTTTAAAGCTCCAGTGAGAAACTTTAAGTTTTTTTTTTATTTTGGTGCCCTCAGGGAATAAAGTTGTACTTTTTATGTCTTTACAGATCTTATCCACTGGTCAGGTCCAAGTGGTGTTATCTGATGAAAAATCTCCTCCTGCAGTTAAATGTATCACTCACTGTTAATCTTTGCTGTGGAAATGTAAACAAAGGCTTTGTCGTGGCAAACTCTCTGGGTGTTTTTAAAAGTAAATTTAAGACTTACCTTTTTAATCTAGCTTTTAATTTGGAGTAATTTATTTTTAGACCTGGACTGCATTATTATTTTCATTACTATTTTAATCATTATATTTATCTTATTTAATTATTTATTTATCTATTTTATTTATTGTATTCATCTGATCTTGTAAGCGCTACCTTATTTTCTAACTTTTCTTTCCACTAATACTTATTTCATTAATTTTACTGTATTGATTTTATCTTATTTTTAAATATTTTACTTATAATCCTGCCTTTTGTAATTTTACCATTGCTGTTGTTTTCTGCCTCTCTGTTATTCTGTGTAGCATTTTGGGCTGCATGTTTTTATGTATGAAAGGTGCTTTATAAATAAAGTTGAGTTGAGTGTCTGCAGTGTGCTTTTAATCTCCTCATGTGACATCGACCCTGTGGCAGTGGATTCAGACATCAAAAATAACTAAATAGAAGTATTTGCTCTTGTCACTGATGGTCCCATTTGTTATAGTGGACCATATTGAGGCATCAGTATAAGTGTTAGACTCCTCACAGGAGCTTTCACAACATAAAGGCTTTTAAATTCACAGGTGGAATATTTTATGTCTCAATGAGATAGTTGGGGAAAAAAAAGTCTTAATGACAACAAAAGTTTTTGAGGACATTAAAAGTCACCCCCCTAGGCAAAGGCAAGTCAGAGGCTTATTTGTGATAGTTTTGAAGTCATGCTTGTTTTTCGTTTAGAACCTAGCATTAGATTTTGACTTATGGCAATTATCATAGAATCAATCACAGAAGTGGTGCTCATTTATTTCAGATCCTCCCTGCAGCACTCTTTGAGCTGTGTGCGTGTCTATACAGCTAATTAGATTTAAAATGATCCATATACACACAGTGGTTACCTTGTAAGCCTGAAACTATCTCCACCACGTCTTCATACACCGTCAGAGTAGCAGCTCTCTCTGGCAGCAGGTCCAGGCTGATGGAGGAAAAAACTGCAACACAAACAAACCACATGAAGTGTACACAAAACATTAACAGATGAAATGAATGCATCAGATGAAAGGCAACAGCTATCTGACCACTTTGCTGATCACCATCAGACATAACAAGTCATTAAACCATCTTTATACATTTTTAATCTGTATGCTTTCATCCTGGCAGCTCTGCAGGACACGAGTCTGACCCAGAGAACTGCACTCCTTTCCTCTTCCTTCCTTCCTTTCACTCCTCCATTGTTCAGAACTGGTAAGCGTGATAATCCAATTGGCTGCCGTTCCGTTGGCTCATAATAACCACCCCACCCCACAGTCCACTCACTCAGACACACACACTGTACTGCAGCCTCTTGGGAGGTATTTAGTGTGGGTGAGAGTGTGTGTGTGTGTGTGTGTGTGTGTGTGTGTGTGTGTGTGTGTGTGTGTGTGTGTGTGTGTGTGTGTGTGTGTGTTAGTGAAAGGGAAGCTTAAGCAGCCCCCTCGCTGGGTTTTGGCATCTATTGTAATACATTAGTAATGGAGCACTCCACTCATTAGCTCCCACACCTGGCACACACTTTTACACTCACACAATTGTTATTTGAAAGCAACACATACATTACATTACAGCTGATATCAAGATCAATAACCCGAAAGCCAACACGCAAAATCTAAATGTAGCTTTCTCAGATTATCCCACCTGTATCTCTCTCACGCTCTCTCCCACTCCCATACACACCTACCAGGTAATCTGGAGGGACTCCAGGGCACTGAGTTTGGCACATATCCCTGTTTGGTTGCAGTGACGACCAAAGGTGTCCCAAGGCGATAGGCGAAGCGCAGGTAGGTGTTGCCGTCAGCTGATGAGGTTTCCGTGGTTACAGGAGTGTGGTTGGCAAAGAGCTGTATGCTGGCTCCTCCCAGGGGCTGCTGGGTGCTGGCATCGCTCAGGTGAACCTTCAGAGTCACCTCTGTGAACAAACGAGGGAGTTTACAGAGCTGGATGTAAATGAGAGAGCTTCTGTGAAGAGACTGCAGCAAATTCAACCATAACCAGGCCTGATATACAGACAGACAACACACTGGTGTTATAATTAAAGCCTCCAAAAATACACTTGTGTATTTAACAGAGTTTTTGTTTGGGTTCCAGACCCTTTGCCACCAATCCAGACAGCTTTCTACATCACAGCCAATCACAAAGAGACAGCCGTCTGACTGTTTCCTGGACTCTTTCCAGCTGCACTTCCTCTCTAAAACAATGGACCATTTCCCGCTCTCAAAGAAGCCTTGGACAAATGGAAAAACAAGCACATATAAACACCCATTCTAATGGAGAGGAGGAATAAAGACTTCAACACAGATTGACTGTTGATTGCGGGAGGGCTCACAGTGAAGATGTCTTTAAAGCAGGAAGAACAAGGGGGGGCGGTGTATACTACACTGAGGGATAATAAAATCTTGGTTACATGCTGTGCCAGACTGATTTTGATTTTGAGACTTGTTTCATGGTGTAAAAAAGGCTTGTTGAAGTCTACAACTATGGTGTAAAGACAAGAGGATGATGAAACTGAGTTACTTAGCCATGGAGGGAAGTAAACATGTTTCCATTCAAATGTGTATGATAATATTCACAGTGCAGGGAAATCAATTATATTCTCTTTGATTGATCTTCTAGAGATCAAGCTTCCAATTACTAAAGGTGCATTTCGACCAAGAGTTCCGTGGTCTTTTTTTACCCCAGAACTACTTTCCGCGGAACTAAAAGGTTCCTGTGCCCCCATTGTTGTCTGCGTTTCGACCGGGGGCTGAAGTTCTGGGTAGATTGTGCAAATCAGGCCAGTGACGTATGGAGAAAAAAAATTATACTAAATAATATTTTGAAATCTTAATAAAAAACAAAACTAGTATGCATTCCCAGGAACTCCCTCTGTGTTTCAACAACTGTGTAAACGCCACAAACACTGTTACGTTCAACCGAAAGTCCCAGGACCTTTGAAAAGTACTACCCCACCAATCAGGGGCTTTTTAGGGGGGAGATTATCTACCCCTGAACTAAATTTAGACCCTGGTTCCTCTGGTCGAAACGCACGTAGTTCAGGGGTAAAATCCCTAGTTCCGGGGTAAAGTTCCTGCGGTGGAAAAACGCCTTATGTATCATACTAAACTAGACCGGACCACTTGGTGGAAAAGCAGCTTCAGGGGTGAGAATTACAGGACACTTATAGGATACAATAAAATGCACAATACATTTCCCACAATATGAAAATATCGCAATACAGTGACACTGCAATAATTGATAAATAATACATCACCATATCTGAAGAATACATCAGGTAATACAGGAAATACAATGTGAGGAGTCATAAAGTAGTGACATGGTAAGTTAAATTAAAAGGGTGATCTTTTAAGAGCATCATATTATTTATTTTATATTGGTATTTGACATCAGCAGTACCTAGGGTTGCAAAGGGGTGGAACATTTCCTGTAAATTTCCGGAAAGTTAAGCTTGGGAATTTTGGTAATATTCCAAATTGTAAACTTTCCACTGGAATTAATGGGAGTTAACTGGGAATTGAGGGTAATTTAATGGAAAGGTATCATACCCAAGCATAAATATTTGTTTTGTTATAAGCAGACATCCATCCAAAACAATACAATTAAATTTGATATGTGTAAGTTAAACATTAGTACCATACATCAAATTTGTTAAATATATTACCACATAATATCATCACTTCGCTCTGTGTAGTCCACAGGCTCAAAGGTTTGGCTTCAATAGTCTTGAGCTCTGGGCTCAAAAGTGTGGTCCAGGATTCTAGAAATCATCTGTGCATGTGATGGAGGAATGCACAGTGCATTTAGGGGGCATGGTCTCAATAGCCCTGCAGTAAGCAGTGTGCTATGTGCATGTGATTGAGGAATAGCATATATATTCAACTGCACTTGCATGAAATCTGCTATGCTAAAATATATTTCCCCCCCTATATTTAAATTCCCTATTAAGAGCCAACCTTCAATTTAGTAAAATCCTGTTAATTCCAATGGAAAGTTTCTCACTTTGAAAATTCACAGAATTTTGCAACCCTAGCAATACCATAATAGTATTGACAAGTCAGGTTGTTGATGTATTGCTGAGGATATCAAATTCAAACTCATAACAAATAAATACAAAAACGTCCCTGAAGCAGAGTTTAAGTTAAAGATTTGCTTCTAAGATGAAGTTGAGTATGAGTGTTAAAATGTTTTTAAATACTCAGTGCAGATACTGAAACTTGGTTACATGTACTTAGATTGCTTTACACCAGTGCCAAAGTGTGCACACATCTGTTTACTTCTCTGTAGAGAGGCTATATTTCAAAACACCGCAAACCAGAAAAACAAACAAAAGGTCAATTTCAGCTTCAGATCCCCAAACGTATAATAAAAAAGCAAACTTGGTTATAGAAACGCTATAATTTAACATCTACACAAACCCAAACTCTCCCTCTGTCTTTGCACACATGACAACCGAAACTGTTTGATCATTGGCTGCTCACTGACCCACGGTGACCTTTCAATTAAGGCTGAAAAGTCATCTCCCTGGACCATAACCTGCCCGCCTCCCCCAAACTTAATTCAACTGAATTTTGTCGTAACTCTTTCTTGTAACCCAACCCACCGTGACATACACGGGCTAACACATACATTCATACCCCTGGGCTAGACGGATCCCCTCCTCCCACACTCAAGGACCCTGTGCCTGGTGAGAAACCTCTCTGACAATCTGCTCAGAGTTCAGCCTGGGTGCAGACTCCCCCTTCAAAAAAAACAACAGGACTGTTGATACTGAAATCATACCTTTGCTAGGCTCTAAGTTAAGTGGTGTTTTGTATGTGGCGAAGTTTGGCAGACTTTCGTGTCAATCTTAAACCAAACACATCATTACCCAGAGAGGTCGGGTGTGAAGATCTGCTCTGTGGCTGCTTCCTGACCCTTCTCTTCATTCCTCCTCATTATTACATTTGCACAGCAGAGGATGGGAAAAAACAAAAAGACGGCTGGATTTCCCCTTGACAGAAACTCCCTATCCTATTAAGATTTGGTGTGTGTGTGTGTGTGTGTGTGTGTGTGTGTGTGTGTGTGTGTGTGTGTGTGTGTGTGTGTGTGTGTGTGTGTGTGTGTGTGTGTGTGTGTGTGTGTGTGTGTGTGTGTGTGTGCGCGTGCGTGTGTGCGTGTGTGCGTGCGTGCGTGCGTGCGTGCGTTTCTCTGTGAGCTGACCTCACTTCCTGTCCCACTCCCACTGATATGCTCTTAGGGGTACCAGCTGTGCTCACTTTAAAAAGAAGTCCCCTGGGAGACCCCTGACTGACAAATGCAGCAGTCCCCTCCCAATCCTCATCCAATAAATCAGCTCTGTTGTGACATCATTGTTAAACAAGCTGGGAGTCTCCTCTTTGCTCCAACACACAGGAGAAAAAGAAGATGCTCGTCCTGAAGACTGAAGAAAAACCCTGCAGCTCAACCTGTACCCCACGGTGACTCTTGACTCCAAATAGCCGTCTGTTGACGACCATATGGAGGATAGAGGCATCAAAAAGAGTTTTGCCTCGCCAACGCTGTGATCTCAGACCATTTATCCCTGGGAAGCCAAAGCAGTGGGTGGTTCTGTGTGTTTGACAAAACAAGATATACCCAAGAGGAGAGGATTGGAAAACTGTGAGCATGCTCCACAGCTCTCATAAATCCGTTTGAGGTCTTAATCAGAAGTTACAGGGAGGTAAAGCAGCTCTGCACCATGAGAGTGAGGTGTGATAAACTGGAAATGCCTGGTATGACTGGCCCTCACTGGGCGTGTGAGGGGGGTTTTGGTGTTCTTCCAGACAGCGAAGGGGAAAACAGATGCTTACTGCACACGAGGGGAGGGGAAAGTTTGCTTAAAAGCAACTTTTAGTGAAAAAGCTGCAGCAGTGTTTACTCCTAATAAGGACTGTTTGCAAATAATCAGACCGATGCTGATGAAAACATCACTTTGCGTCCAATAAATAAAAAGTAAGAGTCTCTTATATTCGTGCATTTTCACTCTGCAGAAATAAACGCAGCCATAAAAAAAGAGGTAAAGCTCGGCAGAGCTTGAAAAGAAGGAATATACTTAAAATATCATGGAAAATACAACAAAGTACAAAATACTCTTCAAAATAATGAATGAATCATCACAGTTTCATAAATCTATATGCTTTGTAGTGTTCGCCACCGTTTGAAGGTTGAATTCTTTATTATGTCATCTCCTTACAACCTCTTATTCTGCTATTTTAACAGCATCAAGCCCTAATATGGGTAAAATGGAAGTGTATGAGCAACAATCTGAATTGTTTCTCCACCTGTTCTCTTAAGATAAGCAGCTATACTCATCATTTTGGGGGATTTGGGCCGTTGGCAGAAAAACAAAATTTGAAAATGAATAAATCCTTAGCCAGTGTTGACATATATTCTATCTTTTATATAACATATAATTGTCGGTTTATACAGTAGAGACAATTACTGTTCGTCACAGGCTTAGATGCCTTAAATCAGGGGTTCCCACACATTTCAGACCGTGACCCCAAAATATAGGTGACTAAGACCAGTGACCCCAACTGTCTTTCAAAGTGATTCAATGATGCTTCATACTTCATTTAGCTGGTCTGCAGAAAATTAGCCTGCATGAACTTTGCTGTGTTTTCCGTGCAATTATGAATTAACCTGCTGCTACTTATGCTTTTGTTAATTTACTGTTAACCAACCCTAACCTGAGGAGTCATCTGGCAACAAAGAAAGTCAGAAAACTAATGGAAAAAAAAGTTTTATTTCAAATGTAACTACTATTTTTTCAATGATGGGTAAAATATAAACTTTTAGACTTCTCAAAAAAATAAAAAACATTCCAGAAGTCATCTCACGACCCTCCATTAGTGTCTCGCGACCGCCCAGTGGGTCCCAACCCCAACATTGGGAACCCCTGTCTTAAATGATCAAACTAAAATAAATGTATTTTCTGTCAAAGGTAGTGTAACATCATACTGTGTCTAAAGCCACAGGTTTACTTTGAATGTAATACAAAATAATTCACATGATAATTTCAGACCTTCGATTTAGAAGTGAAAGCAGGTTAAACCTCAGTAATGACTTATTTAACTGATGTTTATATCACGGATATTTCAATAAAATCTTTGACATGAGATTTCCCTCCACCTGGTTGGTTACTGCTGTTAGTTACCCACAAGCTGCCAGTCGGAAGCAGTTATACATGGCTATCATGGAACATGAACATTTGATCGAAACAAACAAACAAACAAACAAACAAAAAGATGTGCTGCACGGTTTGGCAGTATTTTGATCTATAAAATACTGTTAACTCTGGTTAACTCAACAGAACGTGCAATAAGCACAGGCATGTCAGTTAACCTGCAAGGTGGACTGAAGGCTGGCGGTGCTAACTCTGCTAATGTTAGCCACAATCAGCACACCAAATCGACATTGTATACACACATATGTTTAATCTGTCTGTTTTTACGTGATTTGCAATCGCTGTTTTGCCTTTTAATGTTCTTCTATTGTTGTTGTAAAGCACCTTGTGACCTCTGTTCTTGAGAGGTGCTCTATCAATAAATCTTACTTAATCTTACTTACATACTCTGTGATTCTGTGTTTTGCTATGTTAATTTATTTATTTATTTATTTTTATTTATTATTTTTTATATTTATATTTGGGGCATTTTTGCCTTTAATGGACTGGACAGCTGAAGAGAGACAGGAGATGGGGGGAACAGAGAGTGGGGGAGGACATGCAGCAAATGGTCGAGCCTGGAATCGAACCTGCAATCTCTGAGACAAGGGCCATAGCCTCTGTATATGGGGCGTGTGCTTAGACTGCTAGGCCAACGGCGCTCTGTTTTGATTAGTTAAATAAATTGGCTCAAGGGATTTATTTAATCAACTGTAAGTAGTGCTTAATTTTCCTCAGTTCAATGTTATTATATTGGTAGGAATATAGGTCTGCACTTAAAGTACTTAAATTCCCTGCGCATGATCCATTATACTGATTAATTTAAATATTTTTCAATATTATACAAAAAAAAAACTCAAGTGAAGTTATAAGAATATTTTAATTTTCAAAGTTACAAAAAACAGTCTGTTTTTGGAATATAAATTAGCTTTTAAATGACTAAGAAATGAGTCACTTCTTAACATCCTTGATGCTGACCTGTATTGACTTCATTAAACTCATTAGGATTGATATTTCAAGCTCTATCTAGATGAACGTTTTTTGCTTTGCAATTAAGATATATATTTTTTATTCTGCCCTTCACTTTAAAATAAATCAGTATTTATTCAGTCTATGAAAAGTCAAAAAGTTCAAACAGGCGCTCATCCCCAGATCCCAAGGTAAGGTCTGACATGTTCTGGAACGAGCAGATGTTGCTGACCTAAACAAACTGACAATTAAAACACATGAAATTCCTCTTCATCCATTAAAAAAAAGCCTGTTGTTTAGTTCCAGGAATTTCCAAAAGGGGAGTGACTTGTTTAATTCAGTAACACAGAATTAGTTTGCTTACAAAACTGTTGACGGTAACAGCAAATGAGATCATCACAACATTTTTTTCCACCATCTGCATCATGAGCACATGAGCACATGAGTACGAGGAGTCAGGAATCATGTGACAGGAGCGTGAAAGCTCTGCCACAGAGTTTAGAAAAGGTGAATACTGGACAGTTGTTCAGGCTATATTTAGAATCCCTTCATACATGTGCACTATAAAGAAAGCCAGGCAGGAAAGGAATGAAGGCGATGAATCGTCTAACTTCAAGCTCCAACAGACTGTGTGTCTGCATGTAATAACTTCTTCAACCACAGCAAAAGGAAACATTAGGACTGAAAAGAGTTGTTTGCTGTTCTGATAAATAACAAACATCTGATTCTCAGTGTGATGTTCATGAAATAAGGATCTTGTTTTGGAGACAAAGAGGTTTAGTATGAATCACAAGGCGAAAACCTTGCAATATGAAGAAACACCAAAGGCAGACCAAACCAAAGCAAAATGAATTAAACAATAAAAGCACAAACACACTCATACTCCTGTCTGTAGAACAAAGTCTTTGTTGTTGTGAATAAAGACTATCAATAGGTGATCCGCCCACTCTTTTCCATCGTCCAGATTTAAAGTGAGATTAGACAGCCATGTAGATCATTAGATCTCCAAACTCCAACAGGAGAGCAACTTGGCTCTTTATATTTCAACCAGAATTACTTTGGGGCTGCTATTAACACTTACGGCTGATAAAAATCAAAGTTTGCTTGCTGGTGGCGACAACATTTGACTGGTTGTCTTCTTCCTGGCTGTCCCTGTCCAAGCTTTGGTGAATGCTTTTCTGCTAGAGATACAATGCCATGCCTATTATGGGCAGCAGTAATGTGAGTGAGATCTATATCTGCAGGGAGATTGTCTGTCTGGCTCCACTCATCTCTGTCGTCTGCTGGACAGACCAGGAGAAGTCCTCAGTATCGACCTGAAAACACACACACACTCTTTCTGCCCTCCCTGTGAGACCAGTGAAGGTCAATCTGAGGCAAAGTGAATACCAGGGAAAGACAGCAAAAAGGTTAAAAGAGAGCAGAGAGAGAGGCTGATGTGGACTTCAAAGCTCTGCAATTACACCGTGTTCTCCTCCAGAGCGTGTTGTTATTAGTTTAGCCTGATCAGCTGATTATGAACATGTCTGGGAAAACAAAGAAGAGCTCCAAAAAGCCCAGAAGTACTCAGATAATCATTTATTTAATTTTGACATTAATAAACGTTGAGGTTGCTCCTTTCTATCCATGATTGATTTACAGCAATACTTACTGTATGTTTACATCTATAACCCTGCTGTAAACATGGTGGGAGTGAGAAGACTGTAGTCCAGACCAAAACGTAAGCAAACACACACCACTGGGATGTGTGTGTGTGAGTGTGTGTGTGTGCGAGTGCGTGAGTGTGGCGGCGTATGAGATATAAGTGATGAATAAAACAGATGTTGTGTTCTTTAGGAGTAAGTATGACAGGAAAGCTTTGAAGTCCATGTCTGAATAAGATTCCAAAACATTATTGTGATTCACGGTTTTGTATGTCATGTCTGCTGTAGTAATGGGAGACCACGTGACACTGGTGGGAAAAAAAATGTGTGATTTGTTTGGCTGTAAACATTTTGCATCATATGTTTTTGAGTTTGATGGCCTGATTACTTTTTTTTAACTACTATCACAAATTTTCAAAATTGATAGTTCAGTCCATAAATTTCAGAAAACTAGCAAAAACAAAAATACCAATATTTGTCACACAAGGCAAAAAGCCACATGGTATTTAGCCAGGATGGGTTTAGCATTTTTGCTTCAAAAATGTACTTTAATCACCAACCTCCAAAAGATTTTGCTGGCATCAAGTAAAAGGCCATTAAAAAACTTTGGCTTCAGAGGAAGTGCCATACTGCTGGTATCTTTATTAATATTGTAAAACAACTATATCTTTTAGAGCAAGTTACCTATTCTATACGGCTCCAAAAAGAACTGGGGGAAAAATGATGGGAGAAATGGTGTATTTATTTAGCCAGTGAAATGAATTCATCATAAATGTGTGACCTAGTATGCATTTTGTGTTGTTTCTCATCTAAATGTATGCTTTCTTTTACAGACTAAGCCATGACCTCATGTTTTTGTGTTCTTGTGTGTGTGTAAGTATGTACAAGTGTATGTATGTAAACAAACAACATATGTTCAAAAAAAAAAAAACTCAGAAAATAAAAAGTTAAAAAAAAAAAGTACTTTAATCAACTATAAGTAGTGCTTCATTTTCCTCAGTTCATTGTTATTATATTGGTAGGAATATAGGTCTGCAATTAAAGTATTTAAATTCCCTGTGCATGATCCATTATATTGATTAATTTAAAAATTCCTAATATTATACAACAAAAAAACTCAAGTGAAGTTATGAGAATGTTTTAATTTTCAAAGTTACAAAAACGATAAAACTTTTTTTAAATTAGCCTACAGCACATTAATTAATGTATTGTGTATGGCGTTTTTCCACCACAGGAACTTTACCCTGGAACTAGGGACTTTACCCCTGAACTACGTTTGTTTCGGATGGAGGAACCAGGGTAAAAATTTAGTTCAGGGGTAGAGACAATCAGGGGTACAACCCCTCCTGCTTGGGGGGGTAGTACTTTTCAATGGTCCTGGGACTTTCGGTTGAACGTAACAGTGTTTGTGGAGTTAACACAGTTGTTGAAACACAGAGGGAGTTCCTGGGAATGTATTGTTTAGTTTTTATTAAGATTTCAAAATAGTATTTAATTTAATTGTTTTTCTCCATATGTCACTGGCCTGATTTGCACAATCTACCTGAGACCTCAGCCCATGGTCAAAACGCAGACAACAATGGGGGCAGAGGAACCTTATAGATCTAGGGACAGTAGTTCTGGGGGCTAAAAGACCCTGGAACTCTTGGTCGAAATGCACCTTTAAGGCGTTTTTCGCCCGCAGGAACTTTACCCCTGAACTACGTGCCTTTCGACCGGAGGAACCAGGGTCTAAATTTAAATCAGGGGTGGATAATCTCCCCCTGAATAGCCCTTGCTTGGGGGGGTAGTACCTTTCACAGGTCCTGGGATTTTCGGTTGAAGGTAACAGTGTTTGTGGAGTTAGCATAGTTGAAACACAGAGGGAGTTCCTGGGAATGTATTGTTTAGTTTTTATTAAGATTTCAAAATAGTAATTCATTTAATTGTTTTTCTCCATATGTCACTGGCCTGATTTGCACAATCTACCTGAGACCTCAGCCCACGGTCAAAACGCAGACAACAATGGGGGCAGAGGAACCTTATAGATCTAGGGACAGTAGTTCTGGGGGCTAAAAGACCCTGGAACTCTTGGTCGAAATGCACCTTTAAGGCGTTTTTCGCCCGCAGGAACTTTACCCCTGAACTACGTGCCTTTCGACCGGCGGAACCAGGGTCTAAATTTAAATCAGGGGTGGATAATCTCCCCCTGAATGGCCCTTGCTTGGGGGGGTAGTACCTTTCACAGGTCCTGGGACTTTCGGTTGAAGGTAACAGTGTTTGTGGAGTTAGCACAGTTGAAACACAGAGGGAGTTCCTGGGAATGCAAACTAGTTTCGTTTTTTGTTAAGATTTCGAAATATTATTGGGTTTTTTTCTATATAAGTCACTGGCCTGATTTGCACAATCTACCTGAGACTTCAGCCCAGGGTCAAAACGCAGACAACAATGGGGGCACAGGAACCTTTGAGTTCCAGGGAAAGTAGTTCTGGGGGCCCCAAGAACTGGTCAAAATGCACCTTTAGTTTCTCGATGGTAAAAAAAAAAGATCAATTCGACGACTCTGGCACAAAGCTCAACCCTCAGATTAATTGAGCTTATTTGCATCCTTTCTGGTGGACACCTCCACAAAGTGTCCTCCCTCTCCACACAGAGAAACCCGGTTTAGTTTTGGGCTGTTTTTCGATATGGCGTGGTTGGAAATGACAAATCCCAGCAGATGGACTTACCCTGCTGCATTATCTGGACAACATGAGAGCATGATTTAGACACACCAACTACAAAAAGTATCATACAAAGGTTTAACTGCGTAGGGTTTGAAGACAACTAGTTTTAAATGTTATCCACTGATGTGTAAAAAAGCAAACCAAGCTTGATAACAAACATATTAATGAAGTTTTCGTGCTCCCTGTCTTGCTAACGCTAGCTAACTTTAGGTCCCATCAGCATCGGAGCAGGCTAACATAGCCAGCAGGATAGCCTCTGACTAGCTGCCTTTTCCTGCACAAAAGGAGCGGATCACAGTATTAAAAGCACCTTTACCTTGCGCTGCTGTGTCCTCTGGTAGTGTTTTGGCGACAACTTTGGAGAACATATATCCCACAAGGCAGAGGACTATCGCAGAGGTTCCTCTCCAGTCCACAGTCCGCATCATTGCAGATGTTTGTCCCAACGATTACAAAAGAGAGAGAAAAACGAAACAAAGCTAATAATTTGAAATCACTGACTGCCCACAAGTGAGCAAAGTCCATTTATATCACAGAGGAGGCTCCATGTTCAGCAGCATCAGCACTCCTGGTTTCTCTGCTTCTGTGAAGCTGTGTTTCCTCCGTCCTGTTGTGCATCCCCAGCCCCCTTCACAGCTCGGTCGGGTTTTTCATCGATGGCCCAGCAGGGTCAGGGATGATGAAGACGGCCCCACTCTCTGAGCCACATGCCCCAGAACAGCACCAACAGGCGGCTTCTTCAGAGCGCAGCACCGCTAACTTCCATGAACACAGAGCGCCACCTGCCGGTCAAGTCAGGGAAAGTTTCAGAGTACTTGTTTGTTGTTATGGGCAGAGGTGTACACAGCTCCATTACTTAAGTCAAAGTATAGATACTCCAGGTCAAATATTACTCCAATACAAGTGAAAGTTGCTCTGTCAGATTATTACTTGAGTTAAAGTACTGAAGTACTTGCTTTTTAAAATACTTCAGTATTCAAAGTACTTCTTAGATTACTCAAAACGTTGTATTATCACAAAGCATGAGTGCAGTCAAGATTACAAAGGGGTACATTCGGTTACATCATGTTTATCTAGAAACCATTACTTGAAACTCTAAAAACTATACCATGGGATAAAAACAGCAACTGAGTTCCTCCAAGCACAGACAACTTAGTTTGAAATGTTCATCCGGAATGAAACAAATATTATAGCTCAGCACGCTTTCTCAGGTTGGACAGTGAATGTTTGTATGTTTGGGCAGAGTGGGAAACAGGGAGAACATTTCAAACGATATGTATCATTCTTCATTTTAAAAACCTCTAACACGGGCTGAAGATATGACCATGGGTGCTCAGGTGGAGAATTAAAGCCATCCTCTAAATGAACTGACTGATCTGAGTGAAATTTCAAATTTGGAGACGCACGATATACAGGTATGTCTAAACCACTAAGACAAACAGAACTACACAAACATATTTTACTGTCTTAGGGATCAGATTTCAGAAAAGAGAAGGAAATTCATGAGCTGACTTCAAAGCAAAAGTAGTGAGTAACTAGAGCATTGATAGAAATGTAGTGGAGTAAAAAGTACAATAATTGTCTTCTAAAAGTAATAAGTATCCCCAAAAAATGATACTCAAGTAAAGTACAGATACTCATTAAATTTACTGAAGTACACTACTCAAGTAAACTTACTTGTTACTGTCCACCACTGATATGGGTTACTGTTTGGAGCGGAGATTTAAATGGAAATGTCTCTACACAATTCTAATTCTTAGATGCTTTCAACCTGTGACATATAAAAGCTATTCAAAGCAATACCTCACTTCTGCACTGCTCACAATAAACACCACTGTGTACTTTGAGAAGATTAATGTTGCTCAGGCAAAACTGGTTTGACTAGTGTATTCCCATCAACATTTGCATAAAGGAAGCGATTCAAGTTTTGATTCAGGGAGAACTGACTCTGCAAAGATCAGATTTTTGGTTGTAGGCTGATTCACAAGGGACCCATGGATAACTTACTATAGTGACTTTTTTGGAAGTGACAATTTATAATTTATTACAGTTTTTCTTTTGTGTTCACACAAAGAGAGGGTACCATACCACAGCCTTACCATGAGGTGTACTTCTTTCCTTATTTTAATGCTGAATACCCTCTGTACCTTTTCAAAAAGTAAGTGTTTCAAATTTGTAACTTTGTTCCAGTGAGATTTGCTATTCAAAATTGAGTTTATTTAGTTTGAAAGACTGTTATTTGTTTAGGTTCTTTGGATGTTTACAGCAGCACATTTTTGATTGTCTTTTTTTCTACTTCATTGTTTTCAGTTTCCCATGAAATTGTCTACGGGGTGGGATGCTTTGAGAACAGCACAACACAAGTTCAATATGAGTTTGATAATGAGGAGATATTATACATCGATTTTAAAAAACAAGAGATCATATACACTGTGCCACCTTTTGTTCTGCAAAACCCAAGTGAAACGTTCAGTGATTTTCATATTTATAAAGATGCACTGAAAGCAAGGATTGTATGTCCTTTATTTCTTACCATCCTCAAGGCTGAAGAGAAAAATCCTCCAGAGGCGAAAGGTCAGTAGACATCAATGTTTAATAAAGTAACCAATATTTATTTGTTGTAAAACGCAGTGGAAGGTTTTAAATTTACCTCTAACCCCTGTGTAGACCCCCCAGAGACCGCCCTCTACTCTGCAGATGAGGTTCAGCTTGGAGTTGAAAACAGCCTTACCTGCTTTGTGAACTACTTTTACCCACCTGACATCAAAGTCAGCTGGACCAAAAATGACAGACCAGTGACAGAGGGTGTAATGCTCAGTCAATATTTTCCCAACAAAGATCAAACCTTCCACCAGTTCTCCACCCTGAAATTCACACCGAAGGAGGGGGACTTTTACAGCTGCACCGTGGAGCACTTGGCCCTGGACCGGCCTCAAACAAGGTTCTGGGGTAGGTCTTTCATTTTCGGCCACTTTGGTATAAATATTACAGGTTTGCATGTTCCTGTTATACTGATGAATTGCTTTCTAACTTTCCCCACAGAAGTGGAAATCAGTCATCCCAGTGTTGGAGCAGATGTTTTCTGTGGAGTGGGGATGATTCTTGGACTGCTGGGAGTTGCAGCTGGAACATTTTTAATGGTTAAAGGACATCTTGAAGGGCAATAAATACTTGGTTTTATGGATATTTTATACATCATTCAGATGTTGATAGTGGCAAATTTCTTCTTAAATGTTATCTGGGTTTGAGAGGCTCAAATATCAGGCTTGCAGTGTTTTCTATAGCTACAGTTTGAAGTGTTTAAGTTTGTAAAAACATAAACTTGGTATCTATATTATTGTGTCATTATACCAAATACCAGCTCAAACATGGAAACAATTCCACATTAAAACAATACTTAAACTGCTTCATTGTGTCATTATGTCCCTGGACCTCATAGTACAACGGATAATATTTAGCTTTGAAATGAAACTGTGTCACTTCTGACAAAAGAAATGTTTCATTATTATTCTTTTTTTTTTTTTAAGTTATATTTTTGGCCTTTTTTCCTTTATTTTATAGGACAGCTGAAGAGAGACAGAAAATGTGGGGAGTAGAGGGAGGGGAAGACATGCAGGAAACGGTTGACCGGCCGGGAATCAAGCCGGCGACCCCTTCGACGAGGACTGTGGTCTCTGTATGTGGGGCGCTTAGACCGCTAGGCCACCAGTGCCCCAGAAATGTTGCATTATTATCAAAAACAGACTGCCGAAATCAAATACATAAAATACACGCTTAATCAGTTTAAGACACTGGGAATTTGCTGTCACACTTTGACTTTGTCTAGTGTGACCAGTAGAAATGACATGTAAATGTAAGCTTACACTCGTAAGCTTTAACTACATATATTAAATCTGACATCATGAGTCAGTCATTCATTTTGGTTTAATATTGCTGATGTTCTATTTCAGATTGAAAAGTACTATCATTTTGTTTTTGGAGCTTGCGACTAAATCAGGTGTTGTTCAGTAAAGTTGCATAAACATATATTAAATCAAGAACATGAGTGCAAACTGGGACACTGTTATCATAAGTTTTGAAGCATATGCCCCATAGACAGAGGCTCTAGTCCTGATTGCAGTGGTCACTATCTCAAATCTGAGCCAGGATCATTTGTTGCATGTCATGCCCCTCTTTCTACTCCCCACATATCATGTCTCTCGTCAGCTGTCCTGTCTAATGAAGGGCAAAATGCACCCCCTTCAAAAAAGCCACAACAATTATACAAAAAAGAATGGAAGTGTAAATTATGAATCCTCAAAGCGGTGTCCAGAGAAGTGGCTAGCTGTGGCATACTCCATTGATGCTCTTGTCAGAGGTAGGACGTGTACGTTTGGCACATTTCTTTTTTGGTCATTTAAATTGTGACATTCAATAAACGTCTTTTTTTTTAGTCCACAAAGAGTTGCGTTCAGATTTTACTGTTTCCACTCTATTTTGTTAATTTTTAGAGTCAAAAAAAGGACATAGGAATACAACATCTTTTGGATACTTTAAAGTTAATAGCCAAAGAAGATATGATTGCTGTAGAGGAAGTATATTATTTGTGTGAAGACATAATAATTGCCTTCCCCACAAAAGTCAGTGCCCCAGTTTGGCCACCCCAGTCAAAAAAGTATGGCTCTGCCCCTATGAGTCCCACCATTGAAAAACCATAGAAGAATCTGTAGGCCTGTACAGCCTTCAGTTTTAAGAAAGCAACAACTTTTTTCTATTCTAATAAATATTTTGAAATGTACACCCTCAAGACAATTAGCACATTCAGTCCAAAGGAGACATGTTTATCTTTTCCATGATAAATGTACTAGTTTCTGTAGGTTCTCAAGATGTTTTATTTTACTCAAACATGGTGCAATTTTGATTAACTGATATCTATTACTGTTATACAAAACTGAGATTTCAATTAAAAGCTTGGCTCTCAACTTTTTTTTTTAATTGTTAAGATATATAAACTTTTGGGCGCTGGTGGCCTACAAGCCTAAGCGCCCCACATACAGAGGTTATAGCCCTCGTCGCTGAGGTCGCCAGTTCTACTTCCAGCCGCAACCATTTGCTGAATCTCTTCCTCCTCTCTCTACTCCCCACATTTCCTGTTTCTCTTCAGCTGTCCCATCCATAAAGGCAAAAATGCCCCAAAAATATAATTTTAAAAGAAATATAAACTTTAATTACACAGGTAAAATTAGGGAGGTCAAGATCCTTTTTGGAAGAATGACCTTAGGACCAGAGGTATAACTCGTGTCAAATAGGCTGGTTATGTTTTTGTTTGATTAACTGGGTCAGGATTTTTATCATACCTCCATAATGTAGTTCTCCTCAGTCTACATTTTCCATTTCACTTTTATGATTGTTCAAATTGATGGAAATGTATAAAAGCTAAGTTTTCTCGTAAATCCTCATCACACTGACACAGAGAGCACACAGCCACAGGCAAGAGCCTCTTGCTAAAAAATCCCCAGGCTATCATATCGACCTAAGAACAGTGTATCCTGAGCCTTGATTGAGTGAGCCACCAAATAACATTGGTTACAGCAAACTGGCAAAACCGGTTTTATCTGATGTGTTTTCATTAACATTTACATAAACAGGGAGTGTTCAAGGAAGTTCTTATTTATAGTTATCTTTTTGTTTCATAGAAAAGGTCTACGGCTCTATGACTCAGTTGTACTTGATGCAGGATTTGGCAGAACTGCGATAAGCTGATGTAGACTTCCGCCGGTGACTTGTGTAAAGATTAGAAAAAAAATAAAGATTTTGAGGATAGACAAAAAATATTTTTTCATGCAGAGACATAATCCTGTACTGCAGGTGAATCATGAAGACTTCTTCCCTCCTTATTCTGTTGCTGAATGCCTTCTGCACCGTTTCAAAAAGTAAAAGTTTTAAATGAACTACTTTGCTCTTGAGAAGCTGATATTCAGAGAAACATTTTACTGCAGAGTTTAGTCAGTATGTAGGATATATTATTTGATTACAAGACTTATTTCTCTGCATTGATTTATGTCATTGTGCTTCTCATTGTCTTTATTTCTATTTCATTGTTTTCAGCTCCCCATGAATTTGTCTATGTTCTGGGCTGCTCTGAGGATGGTTCAATCCAAATTCAATATGAATTTGATAATGAAGAGATTTTATATGTAGATTTTGAAAACCAAACGGTTGTATTCAGTGGTCCACCTTTTGTTCTGCTGGACCCAGCAGAATTATTGGTCAGCCCTCGTGTATACAAAAGTGCATTAAAAGTAAAAAAAGTATGTACTGTGGGGTATGCTATCCGCAAAGCTGAAGGGATAGATCCACCAGAGGACAAAGGTGAGTAAACATGATTTCTAGAGGAGCACATTTCGTCTCTGTTTTAACATGCTGAAGCTTTTAGAGTGACCTCTGACCCCTGTGTAGACCCCCCAGAGAGTGCCCTGTACTCTGCAGATGAAGTTCAGCTTGGAGTTGAAAACAGCCTTACCTGCTTTGTGAACTACTTTTACCCACCTGGCATCAAATTCAGCTGGACCAAAAATGACAGACCAGTGACAGAGGGTGTAATGCTCAGTCGATATTTTCCTAACAAAGATCAAACCTTCCACCAGTACTCCACCCTGAAATTCACACCGAAGGAGGGGGACTTTTACAGCTGCACCGTGGAGCACTTGGCACTGGACCAGCCTCAAACAAGGTACTGGGGTAGGTCTTTCATTTTCGGCCACTTAACATAAAAAAATACATGTTTTCATGTTCCTGTTATACTGATGAATTGCTTTCTAACTTTCCCCACAGAAGTGGAAATCAGTCATCCCAGTGTTGGAACAGATGTCTTCTGTGGAGTGGGTTTGACTCTTGGACTGTTTAGGGTTGCAGCTGGAACATTTCTTATGGCTAAAGGACACCTTGAAGGGCAATAAATACTCTTTTAAAGCTCATGTGAGGAGTTTTTAACTGGCCAATAAACAGAAATGAATAGTGATTTCTCTATATGACCTACAATGGCAATCAAGGCCATAAGCATCATGATTGATTGATTCAACAGAGTAATCGTTAAGCCTATAACCACTGCCAAAGAGTTGCTGTCAGAAGGTATTTGTAGCATGCTAAAGAAACAGTCTTTTATTTTAGTTTTCCACAGCAAATAATCACAATGAGTAAGACAATTATCTGTCAAAAGACAGCAAGTTGAGATTTATTGTTCCACATGTTCAAGCAAAAAACAACAAAGAGATACTGCTTTTTTTTCAGGAAAGTCCTCACAGGAGCTTTATTGAGACTTTTGCACATGATGTCGTTTGTGATGAAAAAATAGTTATTTGAAGTGCAACACAACTATGCATTGTTTATATTGTCTTAAGCTGTGATATGATTTCAAATGAGATATGAATATCAGGCCTGTCATGTTTTTCTTTTTATGGCTCATTCAAGAACTGCGTAGTTGAAGAGTAGACGAGTAACAGCCTGCCTATGCAGCTTAGTTATTAAGAAAGTGTTAATTCAATGTAAAGAAAGACAGTTATATATTAAATAGAGCAGTTCCTTTTCGCGCCTAACAGAATAGAGTTATATGATCTGAATTATTATTTTATTCATCTTTTAACACTATCTATTGCCTGGTGCTTTAATGTAAGGACAGTGCTGTTAAAGCAATCATTACATTGTAACCTGTCTGTTCACTGTTTATGTCACTGTGATACATATCATATAATTATAAGGTTTCAACCAAACACTTAGTTGTCTTTTCTTCTATTGTTATACAAATCAACATGTCATAACTCCGGTATCATAACTGATATCAAGCTATCTTCTGCAAGAGCCACCTCAGAGTAGTTAGTTAGTAGTAGTTAGTTAGTTAAAACTGTTAGTTTAACATTGAATCTTATTATTCTGTAATTGTTTGTAATTTTGTGTTTTATTTCTTTTTAAGCTTTAGCAATGATTACGTATGTTTTCCATGCTAATAAAGCCCTTTGAATTGAATTGAAATTGAGTAGCAGCTTCAAATAAAAACAAATCGAGACAGAAATCTTGATGTTTAAATGTATTAAGACCAAAGGCTTAACAGTCCCACAAAGACGGTTACAAAATCAACCTTTGTTATCTGAAACACCACTGGTGTCTTCTCAAGTCCAACAAAAAAATCCATCAGACAGCTGTATGAGATGCTTCATTGGTGTCCACTCACCATGCTGGGATTCTTATCCACATAACCACCCACTCATCACACAGTATCCATTAATTGGTCTTATATGTGAACCCTTTTCATATTTCTGTCTATCTACTGTGAAATGTATTTTTTGAATTCTGTATTTATTTATTTTAACCTTAAATCTTTATTTGTTCGATATGTTAATGTCTTGTTTTTGCTTAAACCTCTTGTAGAAGTTTTAAAAGGTTACATGAAACAGACAGAAGTTAAAAGTACTGTGAAGAGTTTTCATGTTGTATTGATCCTGGTGACCTTTTTGGCCAAAATCAGTCATGTTTTACTGATGAATGCCTGATCTGAGTGAAATTTGCCCCGTGTTTGCTCCACATTCAACCGTGGAGATGCACAATATACAGGTAAACCACTGAGACAAACAGAACTACACAAACACATTTTATTGTCTTAGGGATCAGATTTCATAAAAGAGTAGGAAATTCATGAGCTGATGTCAAAGCAAAGTAACTAGAGTAACTGGTGAGTAACTAGAGCATTGATAGAAATGTAGTGGAGTAAAAAGTACAATAATTGTCTTCTGAATGTTGTGGAGTAAAAGTAACAAGTACCCCCCAAAAATAATACTCAAGTAAAGTACATATACTCAAAAACTGTATTGAAGTACAGTAGTCAGGTAAATTTACTTTGTTACTGTCCACTACTACTTTTTACTAATCCTGTACGGAACATTATGTAAAATGAAAATCATCTATATCAAGAAATATCATCCTGCTTGCACACTTCTCAGTTCCAAACTTTACCAGTGGAGTTGTAAACATAACCACTTCTGGATGAGTGCTGAATATCATATGCATTTTCTGATACAAATCTCTCTCTCAATCTTTGCTGCAGAAAATATGAACAAAGGCTGTTTCTGTGAGCAATGGTTCATAGCATTGAAAAATGCTGTACAAAAATGTTCACTCTCACTGCTGATGGTCTTGTTTACTTTTGTAGGTCACATAGAGCGATCAATATTAAAGGCACTTTGAGGTGTTTTCAACTGATTTTGAAATAGTCTCACTGCTAGACTGATGCCTCTTCATGACCCACTTTATGAAACGAGATTCTCAGCAACAAGATTGGTTATTTCTTTATACACAGTGCCTGCGTTCAGGTCGGATTCTCCAGGACAAAAAGCCAAGCCGATATTCAGCACTCATCCAGAAGTGGTTACGTTTACAACTCCACTGGTACAGTTTGGCACTGAGAAGTGCGTTAGCAAGCAGGATGATATTTTTTAATACAGATGATTTTCCTGTTACATAATGTTTCATACAGGATTAGTAAAAAGATGTTTTCCATTGAAGTATTGTTTTACACAGAGAAACTGAGGAACAAGCTGGGCTTTGCTCTGTAAAAGAGCAAAACGGCTATGAACAGGATTTATTGTTTATGGTAGCATGTAATGCTTCACTGCTCTTTGAGGACAAAATAGTTAAACTGTGTGCATATTTATGTTGTTTGTACATTTATTGGAACACTGGAGCACACATCATGACACCAGGGCTATTGTCAGTACATCTGGTCACCCTTTGTAAACTAAGTAATGGTTCAAAGCTAGAGTTGCAACCAACTGATGAGTGATTTAACTGCTTTCATTTAAGATTAAGAAGAGTGCATCATTCAACCCATCAACACTGAGATTAGATTATTGATTACAATCTTACAATTGGCATGAAATCAACCAAAAATAAGTGAGTCGTGTCCCTGGGGATTTTCACTACACCAACACTTCATGCCCGCTCTCAACAAAGGGGTAGTTATGAATTGGCACAGACAATGTGACACGCCCTTTAGAATGTTGTTTAGCAGTTTGCTGCATTACTTCCTCATATGTGAGACTATTTCACTGCTGATTTTTAAAATCCTCACTTCTCATGTGTCACCATGAACATGTGTAACTTCTTTTTGCTGCCGTGTCTCCTGCTATTTTCCAGAGCAGGTGAGTATCAATGAAATAAAAGTTTTGATGTTGTTTGTTTGTATTGCTGTTGAAAAAGCTTGTTGACTGAATATGAAGAGTCTCAGAACAGATCCAGAGATTCTTTCATCATGATCTAACCCTTGTTGCTTTCTGTCACAGAGGCGTCTCTCTTTGGATCTGGCTTGTTTCAATGTCACTTTACCTCATCTGGTGACGTTCTTTATTTGGCGAAAATCTTCTTCAATAAGGTGCTTTGGGCCGACTACAACAGCACTTTGGGGAAATATACCGGCTATACTGAAAAGGCAATAGAATTTGCCAATGACTTCAACAAAAACCCTGCTTTTATGAAACAAGAAAAAAAGAATTTAGAGATTTGCAAGAGCCTTGGCCAACTGGTAGAGGAAGTCATCTCAAAAACAGGTGATTTTACATCTACATCATAATCTTACGGTGATTTTTATCATTATACACAATATTTGGTGTGAATAACCTTTTTCTCACATCAGGACAAATACCAGAGTGCAAGGAAACAATAACTATGCTGCATAGAAATAAAGTAGATAATTTATGTATTTTTTTCTAAATTTCTACATTCTCAATCAGTGATTTGTAAAATCATATTAATTAATTATTTTTGTACTTTTTAGATACGCTTTGCACTGATACTGTAACAGTGGGAATCCACAGATATCATTAACTTTTTATTCATTCATCAATATCGAGTAGGCTATAAAATTGCAGTGAATTTTAAGGTATCCTCTAACTGCAAGCACAGTTCATTATTTGTACATTTCTTCTCCTCCTATATCAGAAAAGTACCAAAGTGATCTGCCATAAAATACTTAATATTTAAAATAGTAATGTTAAGCGGTCTCCCTACATTTCATGTCTGTCTTCAGCTCTCCTATCCATTGAAGACAAAAATGCCCAAAAATCTAACTTCAAAAAGAGAAATGTTTATACTGTAATGTTCAAATTGAGATCTGTCATTTCACGTTCTCATGTGTGTTTGTTCTTTACAGTCATCGAGCCCTCGGTCAAGCTGAG